>NC_133332.1:232036514-232294014 GCF_042186555.1 Aquarana catesbeiana | reverse complement strand
CTGATCCTGCCTGGTTCTGCCCCCCCTCTATAAACTGGACCACGGTATATCATGGCTGCTAGTCTCCAGACCTTAATACTATAGAAAATGTATGGTGGGAGCTGAAACTTAGAGTTGCCAAGCGACAGTCAAGGAACCTTAAAGAATTTAGAGAAGATCTGTAAAGAAGAGTGGACCAAAATCCGTCCTGAGATGTGTGTAATCCTGGTCACCAACTACAAGAAACGTCTGACCTCTGTGCTTGCCAACAAGGGTTTCTACACCAAGCACTAAGTCACATTTTGCTTAGGGAACAAATACTTATTTTACTCACTGAACTGCAACTGAATTTAAAACATTAAGGGCACTTTCACATTAGGGCTTTGGCATTAAAGCGCCGCTATTTTTAGCGGCGCTTTGTCGTTTTAACGACTGCATTAACGCTCCTAGCCAACAGATCTGCGTACATGGGAACCATAGCATAACCATACAAAAATGATGGTCCACTGAGCCATGATAGAGTACGGCTCGTGCCATTGGTAGCAGTGGGAATGTGCATGTGATCGTGTGCAGAGCCCTGTAAGCAGTGTTCAAATTGTGAGACACTGTCACAATAAGCTGACCGCATGGCTCAGCACACAACCATCTGCACACGTCACTACTGGAATTCTATATGAATATATACACACGTGTGTGATTGGTTCTTTTGAAAGAATACAAGTGTCTGATTGGCTAATTCTGAAGCCACCACCTTCCTTTGTTATTTATGTTTACAGTATAAATAAAAGCAGTAGATCATTCTATTGCAGGATTTTGCTAAACTCAACGTGATACCAGCGTCTGTCTGTTACTTGGAGATAAACAAGCTACGATTGTGCTTATTAGCGCACAAAATTATTTGCTTATAGGAGAAACATAATTTCCACCACAAGAGGCAGCGGTTCTATTGGATAATGTTTCTAGTAAGGTCTGTCAGGTCATTGATGATACTACATTTCACTCACACATTCTTCCAGTGATAAGAAACGATTGTTAACATTCCATTAATTTTTTTTACTGTGTTACAAAAAAAAAAAAAAAAAAAAAAAAAAAAAAAAGGAAGAGTTACATTCAATATTAAGTGGTCATGAGAAAAATATGGAAGCTGAAAATGCTCTATTAAAAAATTATATTCAGTATAAAAACATTTTGATTGTTTTTTGGTTTTACTTGCGCACAATTTCTTGCAATACCAAATCAATGTGGTAACAAGTCAGAAAAATTGTCAAAAAACAAACAAATAAAATCATCTTCAGCACTCCCAAAACCACATCTACCTGCTAATGTGTCATTTATTATTTATTCACATTAAGTTGTAATATCAGCTTACGTCATCACTTTGATAAGCATGCCAGTAACAAGCAAAGTTTCTCTTACAGCCTCCAGCTTTGCATTACCTCTAATGGCTGTGTGTAGGAGCAAAAGAAGAAGAACAGGATTATCCAGTACAGTTACCTTACCCTTTGTTTTACCAGTTGTCCCTATCCAACCGCTAATATGCAAACTCTGCAGTTATCCATTTACTGGATGTCTTTGGAAACCTGCTCCATTGCATCATTTTGTTTGGGAACACAGTTGGTGCAAGATAAAAATGCTCTTGCAGCATCACGAGAGCGTGGGTGGTGGTGTACCTCTCAAAACCTCAACTAGGTCATAGAATGGAAAGGGGGGTAGGCATCAACATGACTACCCACCATACCATTTTTTTTTTTTTTTTACATCACAAAAACCTGACATTTTAACAGGGGTGTGTAGACTTTTTTTTAATGAATTAATGAATGAATGATTTGTAAAGCGCTACAAATGCGAACTGAGTTGCCTCAAGGCGCTAGATCAGTTCTGTGTTGTCAGCTTCTTAGAAGAGCTAGGTTTTGAGTTTTTTCCTGAAGGCCTGATGGTTTTCTTCCATGCGAATATAAGTCGGAAGAGCGTTCCATAGCCGTGGTCCTTGGACTGCGAATCTTCGTTCTCCCTTTGATTTGTAGCGGTATTTGGGAATGAGGAGGAGGTTTTGATTAGTTGATCGAAGACTGCGATTGAGTGTGTAGTGTTTTATTTTCTCTTAAAAGGTATTTAAGAGCTTTTCCTTGTATGCATTTGTGGGTGAGGCAGAGGGTCTTGAATGTGATCCAATTCTTTACGGTTAGCCAATGTAGGCTCCTCAGGGATGGGGAAATGGACTACCAGGTTTTTTTTCCTGTTAGCAGTCTTGCCGCCGTGTTTTGGATGAGTTGTAAGCGCGCAAGCTGATATTGGGGTAATCCTATGTAGAGGGAATTTGCGTAGTCGAGACGGAATTGATGATCGTTCCAACTACTGCTGCTTTGTCCTCTTCTGGGATGAAGGGGATGAGTCTACGTAGCAGGCGGAGGAGATGGTGAGATCCGCTAATTACTGATCCTATTTGTGCATCCATTGACATTTCTGAGTTAGTTAATAGTGTGTGTGTGTGTGTGTGTGTGTGTGTGTGTGTGTAAACAAAATAACAAACACACACAAAATATTAAAAAAAAAAAAAAAAAAAAAAAAGTCTACACACCCCTGTTAAAATGTCAGGTTTCTGTGATGCAAAATAATAATAATAATAACAACAACAACAACAACAACAACAACAACAACAACAACGACAAATCATTTCAGAACTTTCCACCTTTAATGTGGACTATAAACTGTACAACTCAGTTGAACAACAAACTGAAATCTTTTTTTTAGGTTGAGGGAAGTAAAAATAAAATATAAAATAATATGGATTGCATAAGTGTGCACACCCTTAAACTATTACTTTGTTGAAGCACCTTTTAATTTTTTATTACAGCACTCAGTCCTTTTGGGCAGCATGGCACATCTTGGCAATATTTGCCAACTTTTCTGTGCAAAAACACTCCAAATCTGTCAGATTGTGAGGACATCTGTGCACAGCCCTCTTCAGATCACTCCACAGATTTTCAATTGGATTCAGGCTGGGCCATTCCAAAACTTTATTTTTTTTATTCATAAAAAAAAATAAAAAAATAAAATAATAGAGAACAAATACTCATTCTTCGCTTTCAACCCACCATCCCACCATTTAACATACATAGCTTTATTTGAATAATGCACTACAGTTCATTTTTCCCCTTTTTATCAAAAATAGTGTGCCATTTCTATTTAAACACTATGCATAACTCCAAACAGGAGAAAAGCAGAAACAAAATCTTGGTATCCGAAAAGGGAAGGGCCTCTTTATCCTTAGCTCTACATCTCACCCCTCCCTTATCTACTAATCCAGCATTCCCATATTTTTTTAAACATTTTGGCAGTTCCCCTTTTATTATACACAAATCTTTCCTTTGTTTTATTGACCTCATCCTCCCATTCTACTCGGGTTGGTGGGTTCAGCGCAAGCCACCTCCTTGCTATCAATTTCTGTGCGAGGAAAAGGTATCTAACTATTGCTGTTTGTCTCTCCCACATATTCATATCCTTCTCCATATACAACCCAATAAGCATATTTTGGGGTCTAGGTCGAGAGATATTCCAAATACCTCATTAATTTTTCCCACACTTTCACTCCAGTATCTAACTTGGGGCACCTCCACATCATATGGATAAGAGCTCCCTTTGGGTCCCTGCATCTTGGGCATTTAGCATCCATCCTTCACCCATAATAAAATAATTTCTGAGGTGTCTTATATGCTCTATGTAGTGACATCAAATGTGACAAGGTACTTAAGGGACCTATTTCCAGGATATGCATCCATTGTTCGTTTGATATGTCCCCCGGGTCTTCCTCCCATCCCCTTCTGCAGGGAAGCTCATTTTTCCTCATCACCCTGTCACATATACTATCATATATAAAATTAGATAAACCCCTTGGATAAACCAGCATTAATTATTTTTCGAAGAATATTTACCTCACTCCACTCCGATGGCCTCTCTTTAAATTGTATCTTCAAAGCGTGTGACTTGCAGGAATTTTTTTTTGTAAATTCTCTTTTTATTTAGTTTTGTAAAACATACAATACATACAACAGGCCACAGATCATGGCTATCAACCACCGGGTACAATACAATACACCTACCGGAGTACATTTACAAGAAAAGGAAACATAGCAAAAACAAAAAAAGACAATACCGAAATTATAACTCCTCCCCCCAAATCAGAACTTTTTGCCTAGACAGATGCTTGAACCCCCAGCCGGAGGTAGGCACATAACACAGTGCCTGAACAATCCGACACCCTGCGCTGTCTTACCGGATACTGTCAGTAATATGGCCCCCCGTCAGTAGAAATGAAGAGCTGGTAAGGGGAAAACATTTCCCACTCCCAGAGTGATCAGCACCTCAATTGTTGGTTAACTAATAGCCCTCCAGTACCTCAGTTATATTCACCTCCCTTCTTTTTATACCATACCAAGGATCCGTAGCTGTAGCCTTCCTGAAGTTAATCAGATACCGTATCTACAGAAGCCACCCAGCCCCCCCCCCCCCCCCCAAACTTTGTCAAATGTAGTTATTTGATCAGGGGGGTACTAAGTAGCTTTATAAAAGGGTACCGCCTTGTTGACTAATGTCTTCCAGGATTCCAAGGTTGGAGTTGAGGAACTTTTCCATGACAGGATAATCCGCTTTTAGCATAGAATAGCAATAGGGTAAGAAGAGTCCGTATAGCCCTGGTAGTAGCCAAAGGTTCCACCAGATGCAATAGACACACCTCAATAGACATGGGAATTGAGATAGAAGTGACCGACCTGATACACTGTGCAACAGCTTGCCAGTAAGGTTTGACTTGTGGACAGTCCCACAAAATAAGCATGAAGTTTGCTAGGGGTGCTCAGCACCTCCAGCATAAAGATTGTTGGTTCCCGAACATTTTAGCAAGTCTAGCTGGAGTTGGATAAATCCTGTGCAGGAATTTATAATAAAATTAGTCTGTCTCTGGTAGAAACCAGGTGCTGAAATGCAGTTCCCCACATATCATCTCAATCATCCCTGTCCAACCCCGGGGCTACAGCCCGTCTGCAGGGAGTTTGGTAGGTCATAACGTAGTTTCAAATCATCGAATATCATTAGGGTACCGTTCGCTACAATGTGGTGTAAAATCTTAATTCCTCCATAGGGGGGGTTGGGGGTAAACTGGCAGTGACTGGACGGCCTCAGTCATGGACCATGCCCTTATCACTGAGCGCATGGAGGATGTCAGGGGATAGGGAGCCCTCAGTTTATCCAAAAGCAGGACAATATTATTTATATATTCTTTGGGATTCCTAAATATTTGAGCTTATTAACCATTTCTATTTGTGGAATCTCTGGTGGCAGGTCCATCTTCATTGTGTTAACCGGAAGCAGCATTGATTTATCCCAGTTTATATTTAGGCCAGATATCCGCCAGAAATCTGCAATTATGTCCATTACTGCCACCAGGGACCCCCTGCGTATCCCCCAGAAAGAGTAACATCAGCATATAATGCTATTTTCTCCTCTGATGCCCTCTGGAATCCCTGTATCTTTACAGATGACCCAATGGTTATAACTAATGGCTCCATTGCCAAGGCAAATAACAGGGGTGACAAAGGACACCCCTGTCTTGCCCCACGGGTCAAAGAAAACACCTCAGAGCATATATGGTTTATCTTCACTTTTGCTTTGGGCCTTTCATATAGAAGCCTTACCCAACCAACGTACTTCGGACCAAACTGGAAGGCAGCCAAGGTCTGCCACAAATAATGCCATTCCAGGCTGTCGAAGGCCTTGGCTGGGTCCAGGGACAGTATTGCCCTTGACCCTACATTAGTTGTCGAAACTCACAGGTTCAACCACACCCTCCTTATATTAATAGTGGTTGATCCGTTTGGTATAAACCCTGTCTGGTCCATCCAAAAAAACTTTAATCTTGTTCTGGTTAAGCCATTCCTTTGATGACTTGGGTTGTTGTCAGGCTAAAAAGATGAAGTTGCTCTTCATGTTCAGCTTTCTAGCAGAATCCTGAAGGTTTTGTGCCAATATTGACTGGTATGTGGAACTGTTCATTATTCCCTCTACTTTGACTAAGGCCCCTGTTCCAGCTGAAGAAAAACAGCCCCAAAGCATGATACTGCCACCACCATGCTTCAGTGTGCGTATGGTGTTCTTTTGGTGTTGTGCAGTGTTTTTGCGCCAAACATATCTTTTGGAATTATGGCCAAAAAGTTCAACCTTGGTTTCATCAGACCATAACACATTTTCCTACATGCTTTTTTGGAGATTTCAGATGTGTTTTTGGAAAATTTATCCAGGCGGGAGATTGTTGACACATGTACCACACAGCCAGTACTTGCCAGATATTCCTGCAGCTCCTTTAATGTTACTGTAGGCCCGTTGGCAGCCTCCTTAACCAGTTTTCTTCTCGTCTTTTCATCACTTTTGGAGGGACGTCCAGTTCTTGGCAATGTCACTGTTGTGCTATATTTTCTCCACTTGATGACTGTCTTCACTGTGTTCCATGGTATATCTAATGCCTTGGAAATTCTTTTGTACCAGTCTCCTGTCTGATACCTTTTAACAATGAGATCCCTCTGACGCTTTGGAAGCTCTCTGAGGACCATGGCTTTTGCTGTAGGATGTGACTAAGAAAATGTCAGGAAAGACCTACTAGAACAGCTGAACTTTATTTGGGGTTAATCAGAGGCACTTTAAATGATGCCAGGTGTGTACTGACTCTTATTCAACATGAGTTTGAATCTGATTGCTTAATTCTGAACACAGCTACATCCCCAGTTATAAGAGAGAGTGCACACTTAGGCAACCACATTATTTTAGTTTTTTATTTTTACTCCCCCCCCCTAAAAGATTTCAGTTTGTTTTTCAATTCAGTTGTACAGTTTATAGGTCATAAAAAAAAAAAAAAAAAAAAAGTGGAAAAAATGTTCTGAAGATTTCCGTGTCCCATTTTTTTTTACATCACAGAAACCTGACATTTTATATCCAATATAAAAAAGGTGGCCAAGTCAGTACAGCGTACGGACCTCCTTTCTTCCTCTCCTATAAGCTTATGGTCACTTCAATGACCAAAAGTTTGTATCAGAATTGTTCAGTAGACTCTGAACAATTCTATAACTCTGAACAGCGGATTACAACCCGCTGAACAGAGTTATCAACTCTAATTTGACCACCCCCCCCCCCCCCACTGCCTCTCCACCCCCACTGCACGCTTCCATCTAAAACTGCCCACCACTCTCCTCTTCCCTTCACCCCCAGCACAGATTGCCCCCCCCCCCCCCTCCACCCGATCCAACCCCCCTGCCCCTGCAAACCCGCTCCCCGCACGCAGCCACCATCATTAGCCAGCATTCCTCCTCTTCCACTACCGCTGACTTCAGGTGCTGCATAGGGCTTGGGGGGGGGGTCCAGATGTGTCTCCCCCACCAGTCAGATCACCCCCCAAAGCACCCCCGATCCATGGCCGATCCGAGCGGCATCTCTCCTTCCCTCCGCCTGTAGCTTCTCCCTGCACAGATCTGCTATCATCTGTCAGGCTGGGGAGCGGTGCGGGTGGGGGTGAAGTAGGGGCTTAGTAAACATGTGTTTACTAAACTCCCCCCTGTAGAAGAGGGCACATGCAGCGATCACTACTGATCACTGCTATGTGCCCACTGACATCGACAGCTGATATATTGTAACCGCGAGTGTTACAATGTATCAGAGACTGTCATGTTCTGAATGAATGGAATCTCTATACAGATTTTTTCTTGTCAAAAGAAGTTTGAGTATACAATGTTATAAAGATACATAAAGTAAGTTTACAAGGATCTATAAAGTAAGCTCATTGTTTTACAGTAGGGTTTATATAGGTAAATATCATGAAAATTTCAAATATTAAACATTGGGTTCACGTAAACCTAAATTAAAGATATCTCAACCAAGTGAGATATAATGAGGCTTGTTTCAACCACGTATATGGTCTGTACCCTGAATGTCTAATTGTCCTTCAGCCCCTAAACAATTATGCACAAAATTGTCCCAAACAGGAGGGGACCAAGAAGAAAAGTGGGGCTCAAGGAAGGACAATATGAGTGAGCATGTGAAAACAAATAATGTGTTTATTTGGGTACAGGAACATACAAGTGGAGATACGGTAGCATGCATCACAAGTGAACATTGCTTAAATAAAATAGATTGATCGGTGGTTGCTGATCGATCAAAACTAATACACAGACAGGGAGGACAAAACGACATATAAAAACAAACATATGCGTCCGGACGTCTGGGCTATTGATGTCTGCACAACCTGCTACAATGAGGAGTGTTCAGTATGACTGAATGGGGTTGTGCAGCAGACATCAATCCCCCCGGGGGGGGGCGGCTCAAAAAAGGGGAGAAAGTTGGGGACGGGGATAGGGAAAAAAAAAAAAAAAAAAAGGGGGGGTGTGTGTGGGAGGGAGTGATGTGGGGTGACAACTTTCTCCCCTTTTTTGAGCCGCCCCCCCGGGGGGATTGATGTCTGCTGCACAACCCCATTCAGTCATACTGAACACTCCTCATTGTAGCAGGTTGTGCAGACATCAATAGCCCAGACGTCCGGACGCATATGTTTGTTTTTATATGTCGTTTTGTCCTCCCTGTCTGTGTATTAGTTTTGATCGATCAGCAACCACCGATCAATCTATTTTATTTAAGCAATGTTCACTTGTGATGCATGCTACCGTATCTCCACTTGTATGTTCCTGTACCCAAATAAACACATTATTTGTTTTCACATGCTCACTCATATTGTCCTTCCTTGAGCCCCACTTTTCTTCTTGGTCCCCTCCTGTTTGGGACAATTTTGTGCTAAATTAAAGATATATATCATTTCCTTAGTTACTTTTGTAGGTATTTAAATGATTTATACCTACTATACATATTGTTTACAGGTAGAGTGTATATAGGTCAAATAAATTCTGATAATGAGCTTTAATCGTAAGGTGGAGAAAAGGAAAGAGAAAGAAGAAAAAGGGTAGAAAGGTAGAGGTATGGTCCACAAGGTTGTCCCGCTCGTCAGTTTATTATTCTTTTTAGTTCTATTTGAAGCCTTAGAATGGGTGTCTCTGTAAGTCATTTAATCTGTTACCATGGCAACAGGACAGAGTCATTGAAGTTTGACAGGAACTGTTGTTTTATCCAAGGATGCCAAAGTTTTTCAAATTTTGGAATTTGATTTTGATCGATGGCTACCATCTTAGCATGGGACATTGTATTATTCATTCTGTGAATTGTTTCTGCTAGTACCAATGTAGGAGATTTCCATGCCTTGGCCACTGTTTGTTTTGCAGCCGTTATTATCTATACAGATTTTTCATTCAAGTAAATACAGAGAAAAAAAAAAAAAAAAAAAAGAGATATGGGGGTCTGTTTAGATCTGATATCTCACCGACACAGCCCCCCCACCCCAAAAAAATAAATATTAATTTGAGATAGATATAGAGTGGGTGGGTTCGGGGAGCAATGCTCTGCACCCCAAGCCCAACCTTTTTCAAGCCAATTAGAGCCTCAGGCTCTAATCATGTGGCTTGGAAAAAAAAAACACTCATGCAAACGTTTAAGTCTGGCACCCTGCGGGGGGGGGGGGGGGGGGTAGCGCCCCAGCGCCCCTAATGGACCGGCCGCTCCTTTTAGGACCCCTTTCACATGGACCGGACTCTGTCATAAGCTCCGCCTGCTCAGCGGGGATCTGTCTGCTGATCCACGCTGAGCAGGCGGATGACAGGTCCGTGTCTGCTCCGCTGATGCAGAGAGGACATGAACACAGCTCGCTCGTCTATGGGATGGTCGGATGGAAACGGGCCGCCTGTCCAGTTCCATCGGATACCATCCGATCTGCTAGATGAATGGGGAATGGAATACCCATCCGTCTGTTTTTAGCAGACTGGATCGGATGCAGGCGGGTGTATCAGCCTCTCCATAGAGGACAATGTGTGGTCCAATTGGGACCACCTGAAAAACGGATAGGCAGACCCTGATCGGTGTGCTTGTGTGAAAGGGGCCTAAGGCCTTGTTCACACAGGGCATACACAGCGTACCTTTACAGCAGGCATGTCCAAAGTGAGGCCCGCGTTCCAGTTTTGAACGGCCCGCCTGGTAATTTGGACATGTATATCTTTTGTGGCTCCCAACGAATCCCCGAGCGCCAGGGGCCACAAAAGATACATGCTGGCTGCCTTTGAGGGGACAGGAAGGACGCGGGACGAGTGTCGTACATACAGGTGAATTTCCAGTTTTCACAGCGGCCTCTGTAATAGGAAGTCCTGTCTCCTGCGCTGCCATTGGACGACTGTTTTGTACATCATAGGAAGCGGGACTTTGTATTAAAGAGGCCGCCGAGAAAACAGATTCTCCTGTATGTAATCTGTTGGCGCTCATCCCCGCCCCCCTCCCTGTCCCCTCCGAGGCTGAAGATGGGCATCAATCAGGCTGCACTGATGGCAATGGTGGGTCTGCAGATAGGCACTAATTAGGCTGCATTCATGGGCACTGACCCTTATTTTGCTTCACAGTTCTTTATTCAAAATTTAAGTTTTTTCCTGAAACTTCCCTCTTAAAGTGAAGGTATGTGTTACATGTTATTGGTACACCGATAAATACAGTATATCCAAATAACACGCCCGAGCTCATCTCTTCACCACACAGAGCCACAAAAGGCATGAGAATTCTTGTTGGGCAGTGTATTAGTGCTCGTACGAATACACTTAGAATTTTAATGGTTTATAGAAGGCAAAATGGTCAGCCCTTACGCATGTTCACTTCATCAAATCTGGCCCTCTTCTAAAAAAGTTTGGACAGGGATGCACAGGGATACAGGGATGCACAGGTGTTCCATGCATCGCTGTGCAGGCAGTCCCATTGATGTCATATGGGATGTAGCAACTGCACGAACAGTGCCATTGCTCCCAATTTTACATCCATGTAGGTCCGCATGCATGTCCCTGAGCTCACACTGTCTGCGTTCGGGACCATGTATCCACACCCACATGGATGTCAGATTGGGAACAGCAGCTATGCCTGTGCAGCCGTTGCATCCCAAATGACATAAAATGGGACTGCCTGCACAGCGATGCAAAAATAAATAAATCAATCAGTAGCACTTTTTCTTTATATTCTACAGGTCATGTGCTTTTAGAAAATGTCTAGTTTGAGGGGTCTTTTCAAATTCTGAAAGCTGCAAGTGAAAAATAAAAAAGCA
Organism: Aquarana catesbeiana; assembly: GCF_042186555.1. NCBI lineage: Eukaryota > Metazoa > Chordata > Amphibia > Anura > Ranidae > Aquarana > Aquarana catesbeiana. The sequence continues at coordinate 232,282,820 of NC_133332.1, read as the reverse complement.
AAAATTGCAAAAAAAATGGTCTGGTCACCTGAGTATACAAAATGGAGCACAGGGCCTGGCAGCGAAATAGTTAAAATGACATTTTGACATTAAAATGACAGAATTGAGGAAAAATCTTTTCAGGGTGGTCACAGAAAATCAACACCATCCTTAGTATTCTTAGAAAATTACTAACTTCTCCCCATCTCTATCCAAAACAAATTTTGGTTGGAGTTGGGCTGTAACTACGCAAATTTAAGTGTGTGTAAAATGTATAAATGCCTCTACCAATTACGGTGGTAAAAGCACATACGTTAGCATTGGGTGAATGCGTGTGCGCCAATAGAGAGGGCCAAGGGGTACTTTATGGACATTCATGTATTCTTCAGTGAAAATAATAGCGATTGGCCGGGAAAATGTCCATCTCAACCAATTTTCTCCCTTAAGGATGCCAGGACAGAGGAAATCTTGAGAGGCTGGACTGGGCCTTCAGACAAACTAACACTACCTAATCATTGTTAATGGTCAGAGCAAACCAACTTTCTTTAAAGTCTATAGTCTCCTTTGGATTATGCATAGCTTTCAATGGTCTCTTAATGATCCAGAATGCCAGCTTGCCTCCTTACCTATCCATCTTTGATCTGACGCAGAGGCATCTATAAATATATGGACTATTTATCAACCTTGTAACATTGCCTTGAACTTGTCACCCAATTGACATGTGCAAGTGAGTGAGTTAGTGAATGAGTGAATTTCCAAGCACCTCTATTATTAAAAAACGCATTAGCTGGCGAGTCTCGGTGATGCCGGGGTGTATTGACACATCCCTCATTGAGGGCTACCCCGCCACTTGCGTCTGGTTTTATTGCCTGTAGTCTTTTGCTTTTGTAAGTATGCATTTTTCATTTTTTAATAAAGTTTCATCTGGTAATACACTAGGCCAGTGATGGCGAACCTTTTTGAGCCCGAGTGCCCAAACAGCGACAAATAAACAAAGACGTACGATTCTGCCCAGAGATTTATTTTTTTTTTAAAGGAATGCGTTACGCTCAGAATGCAGGGATCAGGAGTGCGTTACGCTCAGAATGCAGGGATCAGGAGTGCGTTACGCTCAGAATGCAGGGATCAGGAGTGCGTTACGCTCAGAATGCAGGGATCGGGAGTGCGTTACGCTCAGAATGCAGGGATCAGGAGTGCGTTACGCTCAGAATGCAGGGATCAGGAGTGCGTTACGCTCAGAATCCAGGGATGCATTTGCTGAGCACTGGTAAGGATGCATTTGCTGGGCATTGGGTATACCCAGGCATACATTCCATTGTTATATGGTTACTGCACAATTGTTTGGGTATATGGATGCATAATGGCGCCTAGATGTTTTTGTTTTAGACAACGTTGTCTTTTTAGATGGTTGTAGGTGGAGGAACATCTTTTTGTATTTGACCGGTTTTAATTAATACATTTTTGTAATTAATTTTCCATTGTTTTTGTTTTCTATTTTTTTGATTGCTATATCCCTGTGGCTCTATTTTGTGGCATCTCAACTGTTCCTTCTCCCTGGCACAGTCCTTCTCCCTTGTATGCAGCTTTTTGGACACTGAGCTCCACTTCCATTGCATAGTGAGTGGATGAGCTCTCAGTAATATTTGTATACCACAGTGTGGTTCCCAGTTTTCTATTGTTTGTCCATATAAACATCTCACCTGTCTCCAGTGTTTACTGATCTGGCAGGTCATTCCCGTCCACACATCACCCCTGATCGATCCCAGCCGCGTGGGAGCCTTGTTCTCTCAGGCACGCCCACCCAGACACGTCACCGCTGGCACCAGAGATTTGTGGGAGATGTAGTTTGATGGGGGGTGCGGTGTGGACGAGACAGAATCTGTGATTGGATTTGCGTGCGCATGCACGTCACCCCTTGCCGAGTCACCGCTAGCATAGAGATCTTTGGGAAATGTAGTTCACGGTGCGGTGTGGGCGATTTCAGTGTTGTGGACAAGACAGATTCTGTGATTAGATTTGCGTGCGCATACACGTCACCCCTGGCCACGTCACCGCTAGCCTAGAGACCTGTGGGAAATATAGTTGGTGGTGCGACGTGGGCGATTTCAGCGTTTAAGTGTGTGCTTTTCTCCATTTTTCCTGGAGTGCCCACAAAGAGGGCTCGGCGTGCCGGCAGCGGCACGCGTGCCATGGGTTCGCCATCACTGCACTAGGCCCTTGCGCCCTCTTTTTTTCTTTGTTTATCTTCTATTAAGGCTTCCCAGTCTGAGGAGGGTGGCATGGTTATATGTTACCAGGGGGGTTCTATGAAGTGAAGTTTTGAATGGTCTGCATTATTTCTCCATTAATCCTCACAATCTCCTTAGGGCTATGGTGTAATTTGGAGATCTTCTCGTGTGTGGTTTCAATCTTTACCTGATAAATTCTGTCTATTAATTGGCCTGTGTAACTGGGAGTGGTGGGGGGGAGTGTCCATCGCAAGCTTTTCGCTAAGAAATATCCACCTTTCCCCATTCTTAGAAAACTGGACACCAAATTTATGTGCCATGTGGTGCTGCTCCGGTTTTGATTTTGTTAAGGAAATGCATAGTGGTTTTGTAATTAACGTGTATGGGCAGAAAAAAAAAAAAAAAAAAAAAAAGTGTCAGATGACTATTCATATTGTATATGAATATTTTGTATTGTATTTGTTTAGCAATCAGTTCACAGAGCTCAGAAGCACAAGCTGATTTTTTTCACATACACACGCTAAATAAGCCAAGGATTGACCCACCTCCTCTCACGATCCCTGCCTGCTCTGTTCAGAAGGCTCTGTACAGAACTTCAATAAGACAGAGTCTGAAAGTAAACATCTTCTGCATTACATGCTTCATAAAACCTACAGTGCTCTGTAGCACCCACAATGGATTTAACTTTTTTTGTGAAACAGTTTTATACAAAAAAGTAAAAAAAAAAAAATAAATAAATAAATAAATAAATAAATAAAAAAAATCAACCTAAAACCATTTTACATGTCTGTACCTAAAACTTGTAAGCAAGTATATTTGCTAATCATGATAAAATTCAATTGTTGCAATTAACTCTGCCGGTCAACACGACATTTGAATTTTTAACAGCAGCACTTTCAAATCTTAAAAGGTAACTTCTTACGAGAGAACAAAAGAGTTGCAATTGTTAGTCTCCTTCTGAAAATGCTAGTTGGCTGGTCGAGTCTGACTTCAGTACATTAAAATGGATTATAAAGGTTTTTTCCCTATAAAAATAGCAAACATGCCATACATACCTGCCCTGTTGCAGTGGATTTGCACAGAGCAGTCCGGATCCTCCTCTTCTTGGGTCCCATCCTGTTCAGTGCCCCCACAGCAAGCAGCTTGCTATGGGCGCACCCAAGCTGAGTCACAGCTCCGTGTATACATTCAGACATGGAGTCCCAACCTGGCCCCGCCCCCTCTCTCCCTCAATTGGCTAACTAACTTATTGACCGCAGCGGGAGCCAATGGAGCTGCTGCTGTGTCTCAGCCAATCAGGAAAGAGAATCTCAGACGGCTGAGACACTCTTGGACATCGTTGGACAGAGAGGGACCTCACGCAAGTATTGAGGGGGCTGATGCACACAGAAGGCTTTTTAAATGCATAGAATGTATTAAGATAAAAAGCCTTCTGCCTTTACAACTCTTTTAAGGGCTCACACACACACACACACACACACACACACACACACACACACCAGTGAACTGCACTGATTGCATGGCTGGCACAGTGCTGATGTGCAGATCCCAGTGCATCGGAAGATTTTTTTTTTTTTTTCACAGTATAGTGCAATGTCACATGTTACATTTCATATAATTGTATTCACCACATTGCAATGAGAGTCTAACACAAAATGTTGAAGAAACTCCTGCGCTGTCAGAAATACCTATGCTAAGGGGCACTGCTGCAACACCTAAATGGCTAAACAGACAAAAGTGGTGTGAATAAAGTAAGTGGTGATTGCGCTGTGATAAGAGGGGAAGGAAGGAGGAGGGAGGGGAAGGGGCTAGCTCAAATGTATAGAGAGGTAAATGAAAAATGAAAAAAATTTTACAAAATATAAAAGGTATAATGAGCATGAGGGCTAGTATCATACTAGCACATAAAAAATATCATGTAAATACTGAAACAGAAGAAAAGAAAAATCTCAGTGCAAAAGGGCTAGTACCATACTAGCACATATGTGGTAACTCAGCAAATACTTATCAAAAGAAAAGTCTCAGTGCAAAAGGGCTAGTATCATACTAGCACATATGTAGTAACTCAGCAAATACTTAATGGTGACTCCAAGTAAATAAATAAATGGTGAACAGTCCCACCGCCTTGTAGTACAAAGTGCTCAAACAATGAGTCATCAGTTCCAAAAGGCAAAATGGAAAAATTATACAAAATATGAAAGTGTGATGAAATTTAATAAAGTTCAGTCTAATGAGCACTAAATCCGAATAAACTGAAGAAACAAAATAGTCTAAAGCGTATAAAAAGCTATGAAATGAGTGACAAATACAGTGTGGGTACTTTGTTTCCCTTTCCTGTGACTTGCCTTTTTGGAACTGATGACTCATTGTTTGAGCACTTTGTACTACAAGGTGGTGGGACTGTTCACCATTTATTTATTTACTTGGAGTCACTAATAAGTATTTGCTGAGTTACCACATATGTGATAGTATGATACTAGCCCCTTTGCACTGAGATTTTTTTCTTTTCTTTTGTGTCCGTATTTACAATATTTTTATGTGCTAGTATGATACTAGCCCTCATGCACATGGACTTTGTTTGATTTATATATTTTATTTTGTTCAATTTTTTTTTTTGTACCCACACTGTATTTGTCACTCATTTCATAGCTTTTTATACGCTTTAGACTATTTTGTTTCTTCAGTTTATTCGGATTTAGTGCTCATTAGACTGAACTTTATTAAATTTCATCACACTTTCATATTTTGTATAATTTTTCCATTTTGCCTTTTGGAACTGATGACTCATTGTTTGAGCACTTTGTACTACAAGGCGGTGGGACTGTTCACCATTTATTTATTTACTTGGAGTCACCATTAAGTATTTGCTGAGTTACTACATATGTGCTAGTATGATACTAGCCCTTTTGCACTGAGACTTTTCTTTTGATAAGTATTTGCTGAGTTACCACATATGTGCTAGTATGGTACTAGCCCTTTTGCACTGAGATTTTTCTTTTCTTCTGTTTCAGTATTTACATGATATTTTTTATGTGCTAGTATGATACTAGCCCTCATGCTCATTATACCTTTATATTTTGTATAATTTTTTCATTTTTCATTCACCTCTCTATACATTTGAGCTAGCCCCTTCCCCTCCCTCCTCCTTCCTTCCCCTCTTATCACAGCGCAATCACCACTTTATTCATAACACAAAATGTTGCACTGAAAAAATTACTGGATGCAAAAAAAAAAAAAAAAAAAAAAAAAAAAGCAAAGCTCCCCAAAGCTGCCTGAGTATCTAACATACTGTATGCACACCAAAGCTTCCAGGAAAGCAGTGGAGGGCACAGATCTGGAACTGCTAGATGTCAACTTCTTGACTGACTCAGACACTACACTGAACAAATATTCCAATTAGCAATTCACCCTGCCTGTAATAACATGCATGTGTGGGAGTGATCCAAGTCATCATGAAACTGGCTGAAACAGTATAAACAAGCAATTAGCAAGTGATGGAAATTCTGAGATAATGACATTTAAGAAGAGTAATAAAATAAAAAAGAAAGTATCAAACACCAATAGACTTTTCAGCTATCCACAATGGGATCATTATTTCCACTGACCACAACTGCAAGAAGCATTCTTCCCACTGACCACCAGTTTAATGGGGCCCTTCTCACGCTCTCTCAGTTACCACCAAATCTAAGGGTGCATCTCACTTGGCCACCAAATCTAAGGGTGCATCTCACTTGGCCACCAAATCCAAGACATTAGAATGCTGCTGTGCTTGGGAGAGTACAAAAACTCTAAAATTCACAAGTCAGTCTGTTTTTACCAGAGTGTGACATGGGGTGTAAAGAAGACAAAGGTTTCTTCACAGTAAGAGCTGTGAAAACGTGGAATAGACTCCCTCCAGAGGTGGTTCTGGCCAGCTCAGTAGATTGCTTTAAAAAAGGCCTGGGGTTATTTCCTAAATGTACATAATATAACTGGGTACTAACTTTTATAGGTAAAGTTGATCCAGGGAAAAATCTCCTCTTGGGGGGGGGGATCAGGAAGGATTTTTTTTACCTGTGCTGTAGCAAATTGGATCATGCTTTGCTGGGGTTTTTGCGTTCCTCTGGATAAACTGTGGGTGAAGGATTGTGTATATGGGATTGTATTTTTATTTTTTTTTTGGTTGAATGCACTTGTGCCTTTTTTTCAACCTGACTAACTATGTAACTATGCAATATTTGAAGTTAAACTGTTCTAGTACAATTTAGTGAAGAAGGTCTTCATGCTAGGCTTGGTCTAGCAAAATGTCTCACCTGCACCTTAAAGCGGGGGTCCACCTATCTATCGTTTTTTTTTTTTTTTAGTTCATTCACAAACTTTTCTTCTCAGCATTACATACTCACATATTGTGTGTAATATGTCCGCCTGTGTCAGATTTCGTCGGAAAGAATAACTTATATTATTCACTGCAGGCGGTTTCCATCTTTATTGTGGGCATTTGAAGCCCACAAGCATTTATTTCCTGGATGTGGTGAATGCTGTGCTCCCAGCATTCACCGCTCGTTCCCGCACATGCTCAGTGGCATCCTGGGTAGCCCGAGACTAGCTCCCAGGAGTCTGGGAGAGGCTAGAAACACGCCTACTCCCACGGGAGAAGAACCAGGAAGTGCAAAGAAGAATAGAAAAATAAAAAAAGGTAATTACGGCGATTTAAATTTTTTTAAACGGCATGTCAGCATCTAGGCAAGGAAGAGAATACATACAGATATTGTTCAAAATTTGGGTGGAACTCCGCTTTAAAGGCAAGTCGTTTGTGGCAGCGGACATATTGCCATCCCCACAGATTCTCTTTAAAAAGTGTAAGTAAACTCCCCTATCGTTTTCAGCCAAGGAAGCTGCCATCTTTGCCTCTGTTTAATCTGCAACGGCCATGATGCTGCACATGTGATTAGTTATGACACCAGCCATTTGATGGTTTGACAGTTTGGTTGAGAGCACAACCAATGGGAGGGCTACATTTCCAGCACATGCCGGAAATGAAACTGTTTTATGGATGGGTTTACTTCTGCTTTAACATCTCAACTGTTGCATCAGAGGCCTTTGAATCAGGGCTTGAACTTTTGACACTTCTTAGGTACTAATGCATCATTTATGAGCCATCCTCACTGTCCAATACTATCAATGTTGACAGATTGGCAAATGCCTTCATCCTGCACTAAACCTTCAAAGTAAAACCACATCAAATGTAGAATATCACTTTTTGGTGGAGTGCTCCTTTATATTGCTAAAGGACTAGAATAAATATTCATGCTGCCCCTAGCAATGAATCGGCTTAACCTTTTCTGTGCCATGATTGTCAGTAGGGAGAAGCTGATTGGTTAAAAAAAAAACGTTAAAATTATGAAGGCTTTTGCGATGAGCTAATGCTCATTTGAACAGCTGTGTGTCAATTATCCTCCAAAAATACAACAGATGGCAAATTTTTTAACTCACCCTTGCAGAAATTGCTATGGTGATAGAATGGAGAACCAAAAATAACGCATCAGGGAAAGAAATGTGCAAAAAAGGGATACAGATGCAGCCCATTCATTAAAAGATCTTATTGTGTAGAATAGGGTAACAAAAAGCGACGAAAGGCAGAAAAAATTTCAGCAATGCAATAAAACTGATGATTTCCACTTGCACAATGGAGCTTACTGCAGACTGAAAATAGAGCGGACACCAAGGGCTAGAAAATTATGAATTTGATTGTGACTCAAGAGTCTAATGGATGGGTGGGAGGTTCCAGGCAGACCACAAAAGCCAGACCACAAAGCTCTTAGGGGGATCACACAAAGCCTGCATACATTATCCTACATGTTACAGCTCTGCCGTTTATCCAATTAGCCATTAAAAGTCTTGATTTGTACCAAGGAGTCCAATATGTGGGAGAGGGGCTCTTAAAGGGGGTCTCTCAACATAGAAACACACGAGGTTCCAATTCCAATACGCTTTTAAAAAGGAAACCTGTTGACCCTAAAAATTCTACCGGTCTGGCTGCAAAACTTTCTAAATCAATGCCCTGACACCAGCATGCAGATCAGAAAAGTCAGAACCAAGTCAAAAGATTGTCATCTACTTATGGATCGGGGTCAGTGACTCAAAGTACTGAGGCCACTAGGTCAGCAAGGAATGTAGTGTTTTAAAAGATTCTGTACTTCTTCAAAAGAAAGATTGTGGACTGACATCTTGACCCTGGGTTTCACTTCCAGTAGTTGATAACCTAAAAGTGTCCAAGTCAGGAGCAGCCTGCGCTTTTCAGAAATGGCACCTTCTGGACTCCTAACCTAAAAAGGTCTTTTTTGTAGGCCCCAGAATTTGCATCTTAAAAATACATTGGTAATACGCACTTAAAATTCCTTTCCCGACAGGTTCTTTTAAAATACACACTCGTAAAAAGGATGCTGACCAGGTCACAGCCATGTCTAACTTCCTTAAGTTTTGTTACATGAGGTTTTGCCTTGTCACTGCGTTCTTAAAAAAAAAAAAAACAGATGGTCTGAAACATTTCGCTCCCCACCTGTACTGGAATGTGTCAAGGGACAGTAGACAGGAAGAAACTCTTCCACAAAAGCAATGCTGACGAAATACAGAATTTGTTGGCGGTCAGTTAATGTAGAAAGTTGTGGCCCTCAGAGATTTTCCCTTGGCTACAACAGATAATATTTTCCCTGTTCTAAGTCAAATAGAACAGATACAGTGAGGAGGTCTGCAGATAAAAAGGGAAGGATGAAGACAGCTAAAAGTAGAACATCAGACAAATATATAAAAATACCTTTTTTTTTACCCACATATAATTTTTAAAGTGGTTGTAAACCTCAGACATGAAATATGAACAAAGCATATTCCTCTATAGTGTTTACTTGTCTCAGAGCACTAAGTGGCTATTGCAGGAATCACTTTCCTGACACCAAGAGAAAAACGGTGACAGAAGAGGGTGCTCCAGCACACAGCCTGTGATTGACAGCCTCAGCTCTGTTCGCGTGTGTGTATGTGTGTGTGTGTGTGTGTGTGTGTGTGTGTGTGTGTGTGTGTGTGCCATGTCTGTTACCTCCAATCGGGGTTTACAACCACTTTAAATCATTAACGGTAATCTGCGGACCCTTTTTGTGTACTGTATACAGAGATCAGAAAGAAAGAAAAATGGTGGGACACATAAGGCAATAAAGACTTTATAAAAAGTTGTAGCGAGATATTACAGAGGCCCCCAGGGGGTCATCTTCCTAAAGTCTGTGGCGTTAGCATCCTTACTCTCTACTTGGATCACTATTCAAGCTTCATTTACGTTTTTTTTATCTGATGATTGGTGTTTTAAGCAACATCTTAGTGCCAACAGTTTTTTATATACATGCTTACTATATATATGGTAGACATCAAGCAGACTGCAGCAGGTGTATTTGAGAATCTCCTCCTGTACCACACACACAGGTTTTAGGATCACCAGATTACCAAAGAAAAAAGGAGTAGGGTAAACTAGTATACTAGAGCAATGCCTTGCAGAAGAATTATGCAAATATAGACCTTCAGAAAAGTCAGTATTTGCATAGGATCTTTGCAGAGGCTACACAGTTCCAGACAGTAGTATCAATGGTAGGTATGCATGATCTGAGAATAGGGGTTCTAAAGTGTCACTAAACCCACATCAAAATAGATGTTCAATAAATGGTGCATTACATGCTGTTCATACTGACTCTGTCACTATGAGATTCATTTTTTGTATTTTTACAAAAAAAAAAAAAAAAAAAAAAAAAAAAAAAACCACAAAACCCCACACTTGATTGATCCTGCTGTTTTCGTTTTCCCCTTCCTGTCCATGTCCCCAATTCAGTTAGGGATTTAGCAGAACAGTGTTGGCAGCTACTGCACATACTCATTTTTCAGTGTGTTTCTATGCCAAGCATTTCCTCCTTATTACATCTGAGCAGCCCATGTGACTATAGAGTCACATGTGTGTATACACAGTGATAAATGACAGCCCACTTCCTCCCTCCTCCTCTATGCCCATTAACCAGCTAAACACAATGAGAGTGGGGATATTACAACTTGGATTGATCGAGGCTTCGCCTCCCTGTTATTCTAATCTAAGACACAGGCTGGAGGGGTGTAACACAGCCTGTGATTGGTAAAAATCCACCCACACCATATTATTGCCAAAAAAATAAAGATTTGATTTGAAATATATAGTTGTATGAGAATTTTAAATAGTTTATTGATTTTATTTATTTTTACTATGTATTCCAAAGGCTGTTTTGGTTTATTTCGACCAACAGCAGAGGACTAGAAGCTCATCCTGCTTATGTTTCCCTGCAGACAGGCTGGGTCTTGTGACAGCTGTTAAAATAATTACAGTGCCATCATCCACATAAAGAAATAGAAGGGACAATGTAAATTAAACAGTGTGCGTTTAGTCAGTTCCCAGATTATCAGTGCAGCCTCTGAACACATTAATTAATAAAAAAAAAAAAAAAAAACCCAACACACACACACACACACAGCCATTCTGCCTATGTAAACAAGGCAGATCGCCGCTCTGACAGGGGAGAACATAGAGACCTCGTGTTCCTGCTAAGCAGGAACACAGATCTCTGTTCTCCCAGTCAGAGCAATCCCCACACAGTTAGCAAGCACCCCTTAGGGACACACTTAACCCTTTGATCGCCCCTGGTGTTAACCACTTCTCTGCCAGTGTCATTAGTACAGTGACAGTGCATATTTTTTTAGCACTGATCACTGTATTAGTGTTACTGGTCCCCCCCCAAAAAAAAAAAAAAAAAAAAAAAAAGTGTCAGGTGTCCAATTTGTCTGCCGCAATCCCGCAAAAATACATTTTTTTTTTTTTTTAATTATTTATTGGATGTGTATTCTAGCAGAAAGTAAAAAAAAAATACTGCTTGCATACTGGTGCAATAATAGCCAATCAGCTTCTAACTTCAGTTTGCTCAATTAAGCTCTGACAATAAAACCTGGAAGCCGATTGGTTTCTATGCAGAGCTGCACCAGATTTTGCACTCTCCAGTTTTAGTAAATCTCCCCCTTAATATCTTTTTAAAGGCACAGGAAAACAGCTTTAAACCAAAGGCCACACTCATTGTGAGCATCTGATGGAAGGGTCTGTAGTCCTTGTGGCCTGGACTGTCTGGAAGAGACCCAGGGCCAACGAAGCACTCAGTCTGCCCATTAAAGGTGTAACATGCATAATGATATCAGGATCCTCCCAAGAGACCCCATAAAATCACACAATGGAGCACTCAGGGACTGATCGGTGAACGTGAAAGATCAGTTTACAATGGATGTCCATACGTTCCTTGCTAAATATATACCCATCCTTCACAAATAACAATGGTTTTACACAAATTGATTTCTTCAATGGTATCTCCACTCTTTCCTTCCTTACTGTCTGTATCAGATGTGTACAGTGTAATAATCGACTTTGTAAATAGCATCCTAATTCTATTAAAGGCTATTTGAAGCATTCATTGAATACAATGGGAATGGTTCAGATTTTGCTTGTTGTTAAAAGGGTGCATTTAGAGTTCCTGTAATCTCCGGTTCGCTATGATAGCATCACATACTCTGGACAAAAATGTGTGTTTGATCAGTTTTTTTGTGTCTTGTTTCTCGAAATAGCAAAAAAATTTTCTCAACCATAGAAGGACGAGGTTTATAAAAACCAAGCAGGAAATAGCTGCTTTAAAAGAGGAAGTAAAGCCTCAACAAAAAAATTTATAAAAGATAGAGAGATAGATCTATCAAGGCAAAGGCATAATGAGCTAGTATGCATATGTGAATATGAATTACTTACCTGAGATCGAAGCCCCTGGTATCGGCCCTCGTTCCCTCCTCCGACAACATCTATCCTGGAGTGACTTCCAGGTGTCGCGGCTCTGGCGCTGTGACTGGCCGGAGCCGCAATGACGTCACTCCCGCACATGCGATCTGGTGCCGCCACTAACGGCATGATCGCTGTTAGAAGCGGCACGCTCAGTGCGCATGCGCCGTAGACATCGGTGCCACTATTCCTGCAAATATCTCCTAAACCTTTTAGGTTTGGGAGATATTTCTTGCACCTACAGGTAAGCCTTAATCTAGGCTTACCTGTAGGTTAAAGTGGTTGTAATGTTTACAACCACTTTAACCCTTGCAGTAATGTTAATATAAAAAACATGTAAAAAAAATAAATAAATACAAATAAAAAAGTAATTATTATTTATTTTACACACACATTTTGTAAATATTTTATTCTATCTTTTCATGTGACAACACTGAAGAAACAACTTTTCTACAATGTAAAGTAGTGAGTGTACAGCTTGTATATCAGTGTAAATTTTCTGTCCCCTCAAAATAACTCAACACACAGCCATTAGTGTCTAAACCGCTGGCAACAAAAGTGAGTACACCCCTAAGTGAAAATGTCCAAATTGGGCCCAAAGTGTCAATATTTTGTGTGGCCACCATTATTTTCCAGCACTGCCTTAACCCTCACCTTTACCCTCAGCTTCTTTAGCAAGGCAGTGGTCGTCTTGGTGGTGTGTTTGGGGTCATTATCATGGAATAATGCCCTGCGGCTCAGTCTCTGAAGGGAGGGGATCATGCTCTGCTTCAGTATGTCACAGTACATGTTGGCATTCATGGTTCTCTCAATGAACTGTAGCTCCCCAGTGCTGGCAGTACTCATGCAGCCCCAGACCATGACACTCCCACCACCATGATTGACTGTAGGCAAGACACACTTGTCTTTGTACTCCTCACCTGGTTGCCGCCACACACACTTCACACCATCTGAACCAAATAAATTTATCTTGGTCTCATCAGACCACAGGATATGGTTCCAGTAATCCATGTCCTTAGTCTGCTTGTCTTCAGCAAACTAATTTGCAGGCTTTTTTGTGCATCATCTTTAGAAGAGGCTTCCTTCTGAGACGACAGCCATGCAGACCAATTTGATGCAGTGTGTGGTGTATGGTCTGAGCACTGACAGGCTGACCCCCCACCCCTTCAACCTCTGCAGCAATGCTGGCAGCACTCATACGTCTATTTCCCAAAGACAACCTCTGGATATGACGTTGAGCGTGTGCCCTTACCTTCTTTGGTCGACCAAGGCGAGGCCTAATCTGTCCTGTTAAACCTCTGAATGATCTTGGCCACCGAGCTGCAGCTCAGTTTCAGGGTTTTGACAATCTTCTTATAGCCTAGGCCATCTTTATGTAGAGCAAGAATTATTTTTTTCAGATCCTCAGAGAGTTCTTTGCCATGAGGAGGTGCCATGTTGAACTTCCAGTAATCAGTATGAGAGAGTGAGAGCGATGACACCAAATTTAACACCCCTGCTCCCCATTCACACCTGAGACCTTGTAACACTAACGAGTCACATGACACCAGGGACAGACTAATTGGGCCCAATTTGGACATTTTCACTTAGGGGTGTACTCCCTTTTGTTGCCAGCGGTTTAGACATTAATGGCTGGGTGTTGAGTTATTTTGAGGGGACAGCAAATTTACACTGTTATACAAGCTGTACACTCAATACTTTACATTGTAGCAAAGTGTAATTTCTTCAGTGTTGTCACATGAAAAGATATAATAAAATATTTACAAAAATGTGAGGGGTGTACTTACTTTTGTGAGATACTGTATATGTATATTAAAAAAAACGGTGGTGTCACAGTGCACCTCAGTTTTGATATACAGGGTAATTCACTGGAACAAATAGTTAAAACCTGGCATGAATCCTGAAAAATCACTGGCAGTTATGAACTGCTGAGTTATAATTTGGCTGTCAGATAAAATAGAGCCTTAAAAAGGATGTGCATACCTTCTATTAAATTTGAAGCAGACATGTATTAATGGTGGGAATGGTAAGGATCTTAGCTGGTCTATGACCTTGAGTTATATGATAAAGAGTGGAAGGAATTCTATCTACAGACATTGGGGAGGCCGGCAGGTTGAGGCACATCGCACAGGCCAGGGTAATACCGGCAGGGCACAAAGCAAGGCTTCTATTGGCAAGGTTATTATACAAAGGTCAGAGATTGCACAATGCTGGTAATATTTTCCTCAATGGATATAAAGCAAGACAGTGACATGTACGAACTTTGCTGCTCATCAAGGCTTTCCAGAATTGATGTGGGCCCTAGGCTTCCATCACTACAAAAGCAGCCTTCACCAAGAACTCGTGCAACAAGGTTCAGGCTTCCCTGTGTGACTTTTCCAGGTCATGGCCGTTGGGCTCGCCGACACCGATAGAGGCGACAGGCAAATATATTGGCAAAGGGTGACATATATAGGGGGTCACGGCAGGAGGCGTTCAGGCAGAGCAGTCACACAGATAGAAGGTCAATGCTGGCTGCAGAAAGACAAATCCAGAAAATAAGTCAAGGGCGCAGTAGCAGGCAGCACACTGAGAAGACAGCAAGGACCTCTGGGAAACTGTCCAAACAACAAGAGCATTATCTCCGAATCTAGCATTGGCTGACATCATTGGCCAGCTACAGCTTTGCTATGCTACAACTGTCTAATAAGCCAAGTGAGGAGATGCACCAGAGGAGAAAGAATGCCCAGGTGGAAGCCAGTTAAAAGTACTGGAGGTCGTTTAACAATAAAAAAGGTAGATCAGATATGAGACCAAAAGCTTATAGGAGGTATAAAACCCCAAAGCAAACATTATATCGCAGCTTACCAATTCTTAGATGTGATGGCTGGATTTGTTTTCTTTTTCTGGCTTTCTTGCTTTTAAAAATTTTCACCTTGTGATCCAGACAGTTATGCCCTGTACACACAGTCAGACATTGATCGGACATTCCGACAACAAAATCCATGGATTTTTTCCAACGGATGTTGGCTCAAACTTGTCTTGCATACACATGGTCACACAAAGTTGTCGGAAAATCCGATTGTTCTGAACGCGGTGATGTAAAACACGTACGTCAGGACTATAAACGGGGCAGTAGCCAATAGCTTTCGTCTCTTAATTTATTCTGAGCATGCGTGGCACTTTGTGCGTCGGATTTGTGTACACACAATCGGAATTTTCGACAACGGATTTTGTTGTTGGAAAATTTTATAGCCTGCTCTCAAACTTTGTGTGTCGGAAATTCTGATGGAAAATGTGTGATGGAGCCCACACACGGTCGGAATTTCCAACAACAAGGTCCTATCACACATTTTCCGTCGGAAAATCCAACCGTGTGTACGGGGCATAAGTCTGTTGTTTTTACAAAGAACATGCTCTCTTGCAGATTTAGCAGTTGCAGGGTTGAGACACACCATTTACCACCGACAGGGTGCTTACAATGGTCAGCTTCTATTTATGTACAACAGTTATTCCAAAAGTGAAAAAAATAAAATAAATAAAAACAGTGTTGCTGTAACGGCTTATAAAAGATGAGCTGGAGTTTGGCTTCAGTTTGTTAGTGTATAAAAATCTGCTAGTCCATCTATAACACTCCCCTCAGATTGACAATGGTGCTGTCCAAATGTGCCTCCTGTGCTCATTCATCAAGAGTGGGGGGGCACACTAATACAGAAACTGTGTTACTGGCCAGATTACCAGCTGAGAACAGAGGGGGAAAAAAAAGCGTAAAAATGAAAACTAAAACTAATGCAGCCACCACATCTAAGGATTAATAAGCTGCAATATATTACATATTTGGTTTTGTGATTAATACCGCTTTCATTCTCTAATATTGTTCTCCCAAAGGACACTTAGTGATGAACCCTCGCCCCCCCCCCCCAAAATGTTGTGACTAGGCCTGCATTGACGAACAATAGCACCTCGAAAAGACTTTTCTTACTACCAGATGTATGTATAGCTCCCAACTGTCCCTGATTTCGAGGGACTGTCCCTGATTTGGAGCAATGTCCCTCTGTCCCTCATTCCTCCTCATTTGTCCCTCATTTTGGTCTGATCTATATAGATGTATATAAAATGCACTTTTTATCTATCAAAAAGTGTTTCCCAGTGCTAAACCTTTCATCGGATTTCTAAATTGCTGCATTTGTGAATTCCAGAAGCCAATATAAAGGAAGAGTAGTGGTAAAAAAAAAAGCACTTGTGTGTTTAACCAATCTTGTTTTTTTGTACAATTCTACTTTAAGGGGGCATGGCGGGGGGCTGTCCTATGCTTGCATACTTTTGTTGATAGGTGTCCCTCATTCCCATCTCAAAAAGTTGGGAGGTATGTGTAGGCTGCCATCTTGGCACCAGGAAAGAAATTACAGAAGTATCTACTAACATCATAACAGACAAGTCTCACCAAAGTAATCAAGTTGTTTGAACTGTTCCGTGGCTCCTGATGCTTGGAAGGACTTCACCTGGTTCCCACTGGCTTACGTGTTTCGAGGGTAATACCCTCTTACTCAGAGCCAATTCTTGAAAAAGGTTTTGACTGATTACCCTCAAAACTCGTAAGCCGGTGGGATCCAGGTGATGTCCTCACAGCATACACATTTACAATACACCCATATGTACTGGCGTGCCTGCTCAGCTCATGGGTCTTTAGAAATCCAATAGTCATTAATAGTTTTCTTCTTACCCACTTCAATACCGGGCACTTTCAACCCCTTCCTGCCCAGGCCAATTTTCAGCTTTCAGCGCTGTCACACTTTGAATGACAATTGCGCTGTCATGCAACACTGTACCCAAATAAAAAATGTTCTTTTTTTGAGACAGCCTTCTTTTAGTGGTATTTAATCACCACTGAGTTTTTCATTTTCTGCTAAACACAAAAAAAAAAAAAAAAAAAAAGAAGGGGGCGGGGAGGCTTTTTGTAAATAAGTAATATTTCTCCGTCACTAATTTGTGCTGATTAGGCAGAGAAGAAGGAGGAGAAGGAGGAGAAGGAGGAGAAGGGAGGAGAAGGGAGGAGAAGGGAGGAGAAGGGAGGAGAAGGGAGGAGAAGGGAGGAGAAGGGAGGAGAAGGGAGGAGGAGGAGGAGGAGGAGGAGGGAGGAGGAGGGAGGAGGAGGAGAAGGAGGAGGAGAAGGAGGAGAAGGAGGAGAAGGAGGAGAAGGAGGAGAAGGAGGAGAAGGAGGAGAAGGAGAAGGAGAAGGAGAAGGAGGAGGAGGAGGAGGAGGAGGAGGAGGAGGAGGAGGAGGAGGAGGAGGAGGAGGAGGAGGAGGAGGAGGAGGAGGAGGAGGAGGAGCCATCCACTGCTCTGCTGATATACACGCATGTGTGTTTGTGCTCATGACTAGAGACGGTTCCTTTGGGACAGTACGATGGCGTCAAATGGGTGGGTTGGTGAGGGGGTATAAATTTGGTGGCAGGTTATTGGTGGGGAAAAAGTAAAAAGGAGGAGATTTCTGCATCACGTCAAATCATGTGAATTTCTGGTCCCTCAGTCTGTACAATTCTCACGAGGGAACAAGTCTTCATCCTCCTTTTGCTGTACTTTGTTATTATGATTAACCAATTAAGGACAGAGCCTCGTTTTGAGATTTGGTGTTTACAAGTTAAAATCTGTTTTTTTTTTTTTTTTGCTAGAAAATTATTTAGAAAAAAAAATTATATAATGTTTGAGGGTTCTAACACCCTAGAGAATAAAATGGCAGTCGTAATACTTTGTCACACAGTATTTGTGCAGCGTTCTTACAAGCACACTTTTTGGAAAAAAATACACTTTAAAAAAAAAAAAAAAAATTAATAATAATAATAATAATAATAATAATAATAATAAGACAACAGTAAAAGTTAGCCCAATTTTTTTTATATTGTGAAAGATAATGTTACGCCCAGTAAATTGATACCCAACATGTTATATCCCCTGTAATAAAGAAAAAAAAAAAATATATGCATGACAGGTCATCTTAAATATGAGATCAGGGGTCAAAAAGACCTCAGATCTCATATTTACACAAAATAAATAAATAAATAAAAATTTCCCTTTAAGAGCTATGGGTGAAAGTGACATTTTGACGACGCTTCCGCCCTGCTTTGATATGGAGCCGAGTGGGGGCCATCTTCCCCTCAGTCAGCTCCACACCACAAACCGAGAAAGGATCCGATCAGCTACAGTAAGTGGCGGAGGTCACTGTAGCGCGGCAGGAGGGGGGCCCCTTTCCCACCACAGATAAAAGTGATCTTGCGACGAATCCACCGCAGAGACCACTTTTATCTGAAAGCCGACCGCCCACTGAAGAAGAGGATACTGGGGTTATGACAGCTAGTTGCTGCCATAACGATATTCCTCTTCAAACAGCCAAAATATAACAATGGCAGGTGGTCGGCAAGTGGTTAAAAATAAATAAATAATATTTGACTTGTGTTATTTTTGAATACTATTGTATTTAAATCCTGGCTGCAATAATTACTATTGTTTTACGTAATTTAAGTTTGCTGCAAACCAAGTTTATTATCACTGCTGGCAGTTATCCCTTTTGCGGGTCGAGGTGGCAGGTGGCTGATGAAGTTGGTGGAATGGCGAGCAGGAAGCCCTTAGTAAGCCCCCCAAGCCTAACCTGGACGGCTGGGGGCTGAATTGGTTCCTAATAAATAAGGAAAGTGCCGCTCAGCACGGCAAAAGGGATCTGGTGTTGGCTATAGAGGTTTACTGGTTTGATGGTTCATTTACAGTCGTCAAGCTGTGGCCGATACCCAAGTCATAAAAGGATCAACCCGGTCAAAAATAAATTTTGTTGTCTGCGTGATTATTTAGATTAATCTTAAGGAGAAGTGAACAGTGGACCAGTCATGTAATAGGCTGTGCACACCAAATGTACAACCATCGATCACTGTAGGGTGAACAATCGATCATACCGTTCACAAATATTCTCCCAGTAGGTTGCTGTACCCTTGTGATAGGTGGGGTGTGTCTGTGTTTGTCAAGCTCTACCTCTTCCCCTTTACTCCCTGGAAACAACCGATCCAACCTAGATGCAGGCAGACTGCATGAGCTGGACATGGCTGATAGCAGTTTTCAGCATTGTTTAAGTCATACACACATATTTCATGACCCTTTACATACTTATTTGCTTGTTCATACTAGCACAGGCAGTTTTATTAATTCCAGATTCTGCTGAACTGTGCTCTGGCCTCTGAGGAATCTGCTGCCATTGTAGAAAAGCCTCAAAGTGGACGCACACACGATGTGATAAACAGACAATCTGCTGGATACAAACCCTGTCAGGGCGGGATGACAATCCTGCAAGATAATCAGCTTCCTCTCAGCCTTAGGAGTTCATTCTATACCTGTCCCCTCTGGCTGTAGCAAGTCACTTTTCTTACAAAAATAGTTTCTGACCTTGACAGTTGCAGTATGGAGGTGTAAGATTTTTTTTTTTTTTTTTTTTTAACAAAGGGATCAGCGCAACTTAATAGAATAAATGCGTGTTACCTGTAAACAAATACAAATGAAAAAAAAATCTCCTATGTAAAATATAATCCTGTGCAAAATAGAACTTCTGTGCAAATTGATGCAATGAAGTGTACTGTGCAAAATGACAATAAATATTGCAAGATACAAAATAAACTCCCGTGCAAATAACGGAATGTGCAAATGGCTAATAAATAGTTAAACTGTGCAAATAAGCATGAAGTCCCAGAAAGCTCAAATATATAGAACTATATAGTATAATAATAGTCCACTGGGTTTAAAATAAACCAATAAATAAAGTGCTGAACGTGTCAAAGGGCATCTTCAAATCGGGGATCTTCATAAACACCACTTAAAGAGGAAGTAAACCCCGATGAGCGTTACTTCCTCTTTGTTTCCCTGCAAAGGTAAAGCATAATGGGCTACTATGCATTGCATAGTAGCCCATTATGTGACACTTACCTGCAGGAGAAGCCCGCGATGACCCTTTCTTCCTCGCTAGTAGCGAGCGTCCATTCTTCACCCCTCTTCCTTCCGGGGCCGCAAACTCCAGCTCTGTGACCGGCCAGAGTCGCGTGACGTCACTCATGCGCACGGGAGCCGCCTTTAACGCCATGACCCGAGCTGGAAACGGCACTTCGTGCCCTTTCTAACTCCGGCGCATGCGCAGAAGAAAACACCGTGCGGCGATTTGAAAAGATCTCCTAGACCGTGCAGGTCTGGGAGATATTTTAAGCACCTACAGGTAAGCCTTAATCTAGGCTTACCTGTAGGTTAAAGTGGTTGTAAAGGGTTTACAACCACTTTAATGCTCTCTGGACTCTTACCTCTATATGAAGTATATACAGCATTGGCAATCAGCTTAGCTGGGGGACATCTATGGATCTCCCGACCTTTAGAGACAGGGATAGCCAGTGGTGTTTCTCCAAATAGTGTATTCCAAATGATGGGTTCCGGATTCACAGCCGTTCATGGAAAAAACGGGCATATAAGAAGGATCACCCATAGTGCAAACCATTTAAATAATGAATTTATTATATAGCCAAATGGGCACTTACTAAGAAAAAAAAAAAAAAAAAAAATAACCCAGCAGAAATTTGCAAAACACAGCGTTGCAGACACCTCTTACATCACTTCCGGTTCATTTGATATCCAGCTAATCCCTATGCATTACGTCATGTCACATAAGAGATTTTTTCATTTGTTCACAGGTAACATGCATTTATTCTATTAAGTTGCGCTGATCATTTTTTATCTTACACCAATTTTGTGCACTGTATACACTTTACGTCTAGCTGCAATTTTTATTAGATCAGTTTGATTCACTTGATAGCGCGAGGGACTACACTTGCTAACTCAAACTCAGCTTGCTAAAAGAAAAAGCACCGATCAAGGGCCACTAATTAGGCTGCATGCACACAGAAACATTATAATACTACCATCAAAGTAAAATCATACTGCCAGAAGCGGGCAGAAAAATCCAACGTAAAAAAAGAAATAAAAAAATAAAATAATATCTCTTCGGCGGGGGACATGCTCTCCCTCTCTCCACAGGGTCCCGGCTCTTGAGTGGATAGATTGATAGCAACCCAGCCATTGGTTCCCGCTGCTGTCAAATCCAATGACGCGGGCGCTGGGGCCAAGTCCGGCATTCGTGTCTGTGGACGCAAACGCTGGACTCGGGGGCACGCACGCGAGGTAACCCGCTCGGGAGAGCGCTTCTCCTAGGGGGTTATCTGATGTGGGGAGGAGCCGCCGAGGGACCCCAGAAGAGGATGTTCGGGGCCACTCTGTGCATAACGAGCTGCACAGTGGGAGGCAAGTATGACATGTTTGTTATTTTTAAAAAAACGATCCTTTACAATCACACACAGTGCAATAAGGCCTGGCAGATTTGGCATTGTTGGTAACAGTGGGGTTAAAAGCGGATCAATAAGGAGCATCTCCCTATATTGTGGCTTTTCTTTTTTTTTTTTACAACAGATTTTCCTGTGTGCTGAATAAATTGTGACAAATTTCTATACGTTCCCTTTTTTTGAAGAGCAAATAACATATTTAGGCCTTGTTCACAAGGGCCATATCAAAGCACACCCCATGTGAGGGCTGTGTTTACCCGCACAGGGAAGCATAGGTATTCCGTGCATCCCCGGGCAGGAAGCCCCATGGATGCGAGTTGGAACGCAGCGAATGCACAGGATGGGTCTCCCGATCTGACATCCATTTGGGTGCAGGTGCGTGTCCCCGAACTCACACCATGTGCAAGGCTCATTAATGCACACGGGGAGCAAAGGCTTGCCCATGTAGTCCGATCCAAAAGAAGAGCGACTGTAGCTCATATTGATGAAAAAGATTGGAGTGGCTTAAAGCGGAGGTCCACCCTAAAATTAAATATTACATTAACATTCTACAAAAAATAAAAAATTTTTTTACTTACCAGAAATGCCTGTTACTAGGCAGTCTTCCTAATCTGCCTCTTCCTATTCTGCGGCGCTGCTCCTTCACTTCCTCCTCTTCGGTGAGCGGCCCCGTTGTCTTCTGGGACATGTGCGTGTCCCAGAAAACCACAGGGCCATTCACAAAGCACCCCAAGACTCGCGCATGCGCAGTAGGAAACGGACAGTGAAGCCGCAAGCCACTCCACTGCCCGTTTCCCTTAGTTAGGATGGCGTCGCCAGCACCCGATCTGATGTATGGATCGGCCTCGTGGGGCCGACATCGCGGGCTTGCTGGACAGGCAAGTGCCCTTATTAAAAGTCAGCAGCTACAGTGTTTGTAGTTGCTAACTGTTTTTTTTTTTTTTTAAACCTCCGCTTTAACAACCACTTTATGACATTCTTACAATCAGCTCTGCAATATTAAATAATGTCCCCAGTGTATGTGTTTACAAAAAAAAAAAAAATGCAGCTGTACACTTCATTTTATAGCGCCGCTCACGTGACCTGCCGCCTCTCTCCTTTCTTAACCTGGCAGCAAAGCGTTCTGGGCTAATAAACCCTCACTGACGTTGGAGAGGGGAGGCAGCCAGTCATGTGAGTGCGGGGAGAAAAAAAAAAAAAAAAAAAAGGTTTTTAGGTTATGCAGGGTGCCAAATTACACAGCACAGTCACTGTGCAACTGCTTTAAGGGAACAGGATCAATTTTTTTTTTTTTTTTGGTGTTACAACCACTTTAACCCTTTCGCTGCCAGAGCAGTTTTGGCGTTTTTCTGCACACGTTTCAAAAATCCTTAGGCCCAAAAGATTACACAAAACCCCCAAACATTATATATTTTCTGAAAGCAGACACCCTAGAGAATAGTGGTAGTTACAATATTTTATGTCACACTATATTACTGAAAAGGTCTAGACAACGCAAGATTGCAGAAAAAAAACAAAAAAAAACACACACACACACACACACACACACACACACACACACACACACACACACACGTAAAAATTCACCAAAATTTTGGGTAAAATATAAAAGACGAGGTTACACCAAGTAAATAGATACCCAACATGCCAAACCTTACATTTTTGTGCGCCTTTGAACTGCGTCAAACTTCAGTACCCTATATTATCTATAGGCGACGCTTCAAAAAGCCCCCTATAGGTCATCAGTTTAGTGTTCGGAGGAGGTCTTGTGCTAGAATTATTGCTCTCGCTCCGGCGGCGATATGCAACATGTGTATCGCAATTAGAGTTTTATAAATCATAATATATATTTTAATTTATTTTTTTTTTAAACTCCCCCCCCCCCCCCCCCAATCACATAGGTGCGATATCCCCCACTGTCCGATTAAAAGGTTTTAGAACACACAATGTATCGCAGCATGCTGCATATGGGGCTGTGTAGCTGCAGAACGGTCAGAGAGCCCATGCTGAACCGTGTCCACAGCAAACAGTACTGGCAATGGGCATGTGAGCATCAGAACTGGTCCATAGTGCAATGGAAGAAGGTGGCCTGGTCTGATGAATGGTGTGAGGAACACAACGACAAGTTTGAGATGTTGACTTGCAAATTCTCCATATCTCAATCCAACTGAGCATCTGTGGGATGCACTGGAAAAACAAGTCTGATCCATGGAGGACCCACCTTGCAACTTACTGAACTTAAAGCATCTGCTATATTAGGTGGACTTCACAGGCAGGATCAAGAGATATTTCTGGGACTTTTCTAGAAAGGAAGTTTTAGAGCTTCAGAACGTATATTGCACAGAGGAGGTGACAATCTGCATGAGGGAAGCCAAGGATGGTTCCATAGCTGCAGATAAACTAGGTCATGGTGTACAATTCTTCCTGTTGCTCGGAACTCATTTAGTTCTCAACATGTATATTAAAATGTTCTAGCATATCTGTTTTATATTAAGACATTTGGTATAAGCTAGAACCCCCCCACCCCTCCTTCAAGATTCAGCCCTTTTCCAGGGGACATCCCTCTGTAGTGCTAGTTACGCCCAAACCAGGATGTAGTTATTGTATCACGATTCCCACAATGAATATAAAATACCCTCAAGAGACCATCATGATCCAAAATTATTACATACAGCTAGATTCTGTAAACCAAAAAAAGATACCACAGCTGGAAGCAGTAAAATGATTTACAGCCCAATATGGAGATGAACTGACGATATGTCACAAAGGTGTACCTTAATCTATTCTGAGGATGATCATTAAAGCTAAACTCCAGGGATGACATTTTTGCATACTTGGCACAATGTAACTGCACATAGCGACCAATAAAGTTTCATAGAATTTGATTGTTTGGTACCAGTAAGAGTTTCGTTTTCTATGCTCCTAACAAATGTAAACTTGAGTGGTAAAAGCTAGTGGTGCACTGAAATGAAAATTTCCCCTCCAACTCCGACTCCCCCTCTCTCTTCCTATCTTTTTTCTCTTTTTTTTTTTTTTTAGGAATTCTTTCCCTCATGGGGCTTTTTACTTTCTCCTTTTGCCTCTTCAGATATGTAGAGGTTTTTCTTCTTAGTAAAGTATGTTGTCAGGGCATACAATATAAGCAGGTCTAACAGAAGACAGAATGGGGACTATGTCAAATAACTACTGTATGTATTGGCATATAACACTCACTTTTTCACAATGAAAATCGGGTGCAAATAGCATGTGCGTGTTATATGCCAATACTTGAATTTTAGCTGGCTCGGATGGGACAGGGAGGGGGGGCGAGACAAGCGCCGTCAGATTACATACAGTGAGAATCTTCTGTTTACTTGGCGGCCTCTGTAATAGGAAGTCCCGTCTCCTGGGCCACCATTGGACCACTGTTCTGTCTATCATAGGAAATTCTCACTGTATGTAATCTGTCGGTGCTCGTCCCGCCCCCCTCCCTGTTCCCTCTAGGATGCAGATGGGCATTGATCAGGCTGCACTGATGGCAATGGTGAGGTTGCAGATGGGCATTGGTCAGGCTGCATATGGGCACTGACCCTTATTTTGCTTCAAAGTTCCTTATTTAAAATGTAAGTTTTTTTTTTTTACTGAAACTTCCCTCTTAAAATGAATGTGCGTGTTATACGCCGATAAATACGGTAGTTATTGTTTTTTCTGTAGATGTATTTAAGATAGGAGTAATGCCGTTAATTGGATTTTGAATGGATTCGTTGGAACTCATATGATTGATGGATTAATGAAATTGTTTATTTCTCTGTATGTATAACAACTAAAATTAAAAAAAAAAAAAAGGGGGGAAAGAAAATTCCAGTACTGAAGCCGAAAACCCTGGATGCACTTGGCCGACAATAATTTTAAATATAATTTTTTTATATTGTGGCTGGTGTTTTTGAAGTCAATGGGACACAATTTTGCATTCAAGTCAAGATGACACAGCATGCCATTATCAGCAACTTTTTTTTTTTTCTATTGGCAAAAAGCAGATAAGTATTTTTTAGCAGATAAATTTCAGCGGCCAATATATTGGTTTCTACCCTAGTGCCACCAGAATGTTGGACCTGCTTAGTTTATACTTGTGCCACGTGGGCAGCATAAGCTACCAAGGCTTAACCTTTCTATGCCTGTGCAGTGATGAAAGTTGGACTTTATCCTCAAGCTGGCCATACGCCGGAACATTCGTATGAAAATTCTGAAAAATCATTTGTCAGAACATTCTCTCTTGCCATCATTGAGTCAACAATATATTTTGAAAGCCCTTTAAAATTTCACCCAAGCCTGCTTTTTGAATGGAATCCCAGTTTTACCAAACAGCTTTCTTTACAATGTGTAGATTTTTCACCAACAAAAAACACATTCACAGTTAGAATTTCACTTAAGAAAAAAAAAAAAAAATTTCCCATTCTGCTCCTTTGAATTTTCTTATCATTACAATCGTAAGCGATAATTGATTTGACCCCACTAGTCATTAGAAATTCGAACAAATGATGCAAAAAACTATTTTAAAACAAAAAATTGACTAGTAATAGTTGCATTTATTCTACCGGTATAGCACACACAAAAAAGGTCAGTCTACCCCAAACTGACGTTTCACATTTAGGCCCCCTTCACACTAAGTTTTCCAAATGCACACTAAGTTTTTCAAAAAAAGCATCTGAAAAGCTCCTGAAAACTGCTTCCCATTAAAATCAATGGATGCTTTCACACTGGGGCGGCGCGCTGGCACGGGGAGGTGAAAAAACACCCGCAAGCAGCACCTTTTTTTTTAAACACACTCCAAACAAATAAACAGAAAAAAAAAAAAAAAAAAAAAAGTGTGTGGGGAAAGGGGGGGGGGGGGGCGGGGTGCACCTCAAAAGCGCCCCTCTCCAATTAAATTAGTTCTTGAAGTAGTTTGAGTCACCTGACCTGCAAAAAGTGCACCACTAACTCCTCAAAAGCGTTCTGCGTTTTATGAGCAGTTTTCAAGCGCCTCAGTGTGAAAGAGCTCTTACGATAGATGCTTGAGTTAGGACATCTTATACTTTGACAAGTTTTGAGGGCTCTGGGCCAAGTTACTGGGTCTACACACCTGCTGTGACCATTATGAAGGCCTCCATCTTCCCATTTATTATGATATGGAGAAGGTAACAGGAGTAGCCAGAACACACAAAAGGTGGATGGGGACAACCAACATTTCCCAGGTGGACAGGATTAGAGTTGGGAATGAAAATATAAAAATTAAAAGAAAGTTTTTTGTTTTTTTTTTTTTTTCTAGTTTTGGATAGAAATTAGAACTGTCATGTTCACCATCATCACGGAGTGAAAGAAAATCCCAATTTTTGGGTTGTTACCAGAATAGAGATAGAGGGAAAATCTTCCAATGGGGACGCTAGTTTTGGTGACAACCAGGGATTCCCCATCTTTGGATTGATTTTCTCTCACTTCCTGTTATAGCTATGAAAACAGAATGTGAAGGGAAATCTCCCTAATGGGACACAGATGGCAAACACAAAAAAACAGGGGTTATAACTATGGATACACCTATACCGGTGCCGATACAGAGTATTTTCACAAGTACTCGTGAAAATGCTCCCAATACTTGAAACCGATACTTTGCAGTGCAATCTGAGCCTATACAAAATAAATGGAGCACAAATCGCACTGCAAAAAATTGAATTCCCTCCGCTTTCTCTCCTTGCAGTGCTGACAGTATGGACTATAAGGACTCGAATTGGTCAGCACCGTCACATGGAAAGCGCTGACCAATTAGAAGCCGTCTACTGTCAGCACTGCAAGGAGAAGGGGGGGGGGGCGGAAATCACGTCAATCTGGTACAGCGGGACCAGGGTGGTGAGAAAGAGCCGCTGGAGATGCCAGGAAAAAAAAAGCCATGGGAGAGGCAGGAGGAGCTCAATCCGCAGCCGCTGGTGTCTACAGTCAGATCAGGAGCTGAAGCTGGTGGAACCCGTCATCACACAGCTCCTGTGTGAACGCAGGCTCAAAACCACCATGACAAGCCTGGGTGCACACAGGAGCTGTGCAGGAACCACATGCGATTTGGACAGGAATCGCACCGCATTCCTGTTCAAATTGCATGCAATTCTTCGCATTGCAATTTGCACCCATTCTTTTTGTATGGACGCAAATCGCATCGCAAAGTATCAGTTCTCGGTGAGCACTTGACCGAAAGTATCAGTACTCATAAAAAAAAAAAAAAGGGATTGGTGCATCCCTAGTAGATTACTGTACAACTATATATATATATATATATATATATATATATATATATATATATATATATATATATATATATATATATATATATATATATATATATATATATTTATATTCAATCACATTTTTATTTTTTTTTTGGAACCCACTACAAAGATTATGGGTGTAATTGGATTGATTGTTGTGGCCGGCCAGATCAGTCCTTCCTTCAAACACTGATAAATAGGGGTCATTATTCCCTCATAAAATGGTATTATCTGTACTGTTTACAGCTCAGACTCTCATTATTCAAACTCTTCATGGGGAACACTTCCCCAGCAAAACATGTAATAACCTTCCAACAAAGCGTCTTTCTTTACTGCAAACAGACTTGTGGTTACAGAGGGGAGTTCTGAGAAGAGGTATTGTTTCCGCAGTCAAGTTTACCTGGTTATTAAATGCTTTTCCATACAAGGGAACCTGCAGTAAGAGAGTTACGAACAATGTCACCGCTTTCCTTCTCTACTGAAAATGATGACGCTCTGACCGGCAGACCCATCCAACGGCTTCAAGACTTTCTTAGCCCTCAACCAAGAGCTTCTGTACAAATTAGAGGTTTGACGTCACTGGCTGCATACTTGCTCCAGCTAAGTGACTTGAATTCCAGGCCAAACCCCAACTAATCTTAAAAATGCTCCCGCCACCCATCTATATTGACTAACCTAGGTAAGATGTACACTCACCGGCCACAATGTTAGGTACACCTTGCTAGTACTGAGTTGGACCCCCTTTTGCCTTCAGAACTGCCTTCATTCTTCATGGCATAGATTCAACAAGGCGTTGGAAACATTCCTTAAAGTGGAGCTCCACCCGATTTTATAACATTAGCTCAAGCAGATTCCTTCAATGTTTTAATTTAAAAACAGAACATTTTTTTTTCCCTACAGTACCTTAGTTTTGCAGATCTTCATCTGTATTTCCTGTATGTGGAGTTTGTGGATATGGGCGTGTATAGTGCGGCTATTTCGTAATTTCCTTTTAGCCGCACTGGCTCCTGGGAGCTTGTGTCATTGTTCCCAGGAGTCAGTGCGGAGGCCTGGCGCGAGTTATCGCGGGATTTCAATATCGGAAGTGACGCTCCGATGATGACCCGATCTATCTTCTTTTATTCTTTGCTTATCTCCATTGCCATCACAACGGGGCGAGACATCCTACGATGACACCCATGGCAACCTGAGCTGTTGACGGCGCTCCAATTTGAGTTTACTGCGCATGCGCGGGATTGGGGATAGAACGGCGGTGCATGCTGGTCGATCAGCAGCACAGTATCACGGAAGAGGATGCCTGTGGGCTTCACATGCCCACAGGCAAGATGACAACCGGCAGTATAAAAATTTATAAGTTTATTTATTGTGAGAACACGGACAGCAGAAATCACTAAAAAAACGGAACAAGTGAGTTATATATTTAACCGGTTCAATACTGGGCCTTTTCACCCCCCTCCTTCCCAGACCAATTTTTAGTGTTCAGCGCTGTCGCACTTTAAACGACAATTGCGCGGTCATGCGACGCTGTACCCAAACAAAATTGACGTCCTTTTTTCCCCACAAATAGAGCTTTCTTTTGGTGGTATTTGATCACCTCTGCGGTTTTTATTTTTTGCGCTATAAACAAAAGAAGAGTGACTGTTTTGAAAAAAAAAAAAAAAAAAATTTTTTCCTCAGTTTCAGCCGATACGTATTCTTCTACATATTTTTGGTAAAAAAAAAAAAAAAAAAAAAAAAAAAAATCGCAATGAGCGTATATTGGTTTGCGCAAAAGTTATAGTGTCTATAAAATATGGGATAGATTTATGGCATTTAAAAAAAAAATAAAATTAAAAAAAAATTTATTTTTTTACTAATAATAGCGGCGATCGCGATTTTTTTTCGTGACTGCGACATTATGGCGGACACATTTGACATATTTTTGGGACCATTCACATTTATACAGCGATCAATGCTATAAAATTGCATTGATTACTGTGTAAATGTGACAGGCAGTGAAGGGGTTAACCACTAGGGGGACACAAGGGGTTAAATGTGTTTCCTAGGGAATGCTTCTAACTGTAGGGGGCGGGGACGTACAAGGGGAGGAGAGCGATCAGTGTTCCGCTGTACTGGGAACACAGATCGCTCGCCTCTCAACTGACAGGACGTGGATCTGTGTGTTTACACACACACACACACACACACACACACACACACACACACACAGATCCACTGTCCGGCCCGGTTAACGGGCAATCGCGGGTGCCCGGCAGACATCACGGCCGCCGGGCACACGCACCGGGAGATCCCATCTGTGGACGTCATTTAACTATAGGTGGGTAGGGAAGTGGTTAAATATCATAATCTTTGTAATTTTGACAAAAAAAAAAAAAGTTGGAGACAGTGGAACCCCGCTTTAAGGCTGGGTTCACACTACTGCGAATTGGATGCGAGTTTCCATCCATCCGCATCCAATTCGCATGTCAGGAGATTGTGACCGGCTCTCTATGGAGCGGCTCTGGTGCAAATTACACAGGAGTCCTATGCGTCTTCTGGACGTTTCAGGTCCGAATTCAGCCAAAAATTAGGGCTGAGATCGGACCTGAAAACAGTGGACGGGGACACACTTGACCACTGCGCCGTGCTGCGGTGTGAACCCAGCCTTGGTCCATAATGACATGATAAGATCACGCAGCTGCTGCAGATTTGTCGGTTGCACTTTCACGATGCAAATCTCCTGTTCCACCACATCCCAAAGGTGCTCTATTGGATTGAGATCTGGTGACTTTGGAGGCCATTGGAGTCCAGTGACCTCATTGTCATGTTCAAGAAACCAGTGGTGAGATGATTGGAGCTTTGTGACATGGTGAATTATCCTGCTGGAAGGAGCCATCTGAAGATGAGTACACTGTAATCATAAAGGGATGGACAAGGTCAACAACAATAAAGTAGGCCATGTTGTTTAAACCAGTGGTTCTCAACCCAAGTCCTCAAGTACCCCCAAAAGACAATGTTTTCAGGCTTCCCTTTCCGTTGCACAGCTGTTTATAGCAATCAATATCAATGACATGGTATTGATAAGAGCTATTTTATCTAAGGGAAGTTCCCAAAACATGGCCCGTTGGGAGTACTTGAGGACTGAAGTTGAGAACCAGTAGGTTTAAATGATGCTTAATTGGTACTAAGGGGCCCGAAGTGTGCCAAGAAAATATCCCACATACCATTACACCACCACCAGCCTGAACCGTTGATACAAGGCAGGATGAATCCATGCTTTCATGCTGTTTACACCTATTTCTGACACTACCATCAGCTGAAATAGAGACAAAGAGCAGGCAACGTTTTTCCAATCTTCAATTGTCAAATTTTGGTGAGTCTGTGTGAATTGTAGACTTAGCTTCCCGTTCTTAGCGGACAGGAGTGGCACTCGGTGTGGTCTTCTGCTGCTTCAAGGTTCGATGTGTTGTGCGTTCAGAGATGGTATTCTGCATACCTTGGTAGTAATGAGTGGTTATTTGAGTTACTGTTGCTTTTCTATCATCTTGAACCAGTCTGTCCATTCTCCCCTGACGTCAACAAGGCATTTTCGTTCACACAACTGCCGCTCACTGTATATCTTCTCTTTTTCGGACCATTCTCTGTAAACCCTAGAGATGGTTGTGTGTGAAAATCCCAGCAGATCAGCAGTTTTTGAAATACTCAGACCAGCCCATCTGGCACCAACATCCATGCCACGTTCAAAGTCACTTAAATCCCCTTTCTTCCCCATTCTGATGCTCAGTTTGAACTTCAGCAAGTCATCTTCACCACGTCTAGATGCCTAAATGCATTGAGTTGATGCCAAGTGATTGGCTGATTAGCAATTTGTGCTATAAAGGAATTGACAGGTATACCTAATAAAGTGGCCAGTAAGTGTATATACTGTACTTACCGATGTTCAGGCCGTGCCGGTCACGTGATCTCGCCTGTGTCAGCTGCAAGGAAGAGGAGGGAATGACAACCTGAGCGGTGATGTCACCTATAGGCTCCTATGGCTCATCTGTTGTTGGTGCTCTGCTGTTGTCCCACAATGAGATCATGTGACTACATTGGAGCAGCCAGAAAATAAGGAAGTCTATACATTTTTCTTACACAGGTTAGTCAGGTGTTAGGAGGGGGGGGGGGGGGAGCATTTTTAAGATTAAAAAGGAGAAGTTCATCTTTTCAGAAAAAATGCACACGTTTTTTACAGAAGAAAAAAAAAAAAAAAGTGCAATTATGATTTTTTTCCTGCAGGAGCCTGGAAAGCATTGCACATGCATTCAATGGATCAGGGGTGCAATGTCAGGCTTCTGCCTACAAGCCCTGCAGCTTTCTGCCTATACCTCCGATATGGGCTGCCTGTTTGAAATCTGCAGGGCTTGTGAATGAACTACGAGTGCGCTCATCACCGCAGTTCGTTCAGAACCGAAGCCGTCTGCCATGGTAGATGATGGTACTTGTAGTTCATTCATTTACAGAGAACTGAATGAATGATGCAGCTGTGTGGGCGGAGCCCCACGCTTTTAAAAAATGACAGCGGATGCAGAAGTGACAGCGGATTATGATGTGAGTGGGGCTGAACATTAGAAAAATTTGGAGTTCCAACCTGTCTTTATGAAGAACCACCGAAGGTGAAGCTTAGGACGTTTTGTTATTATTCAGGACCTTTCAAACAAAACAAAACAAAAACAAACACACAAAAAGGCTACCACCACCCATAAAGATTTATTGGGTACGGCTGTCTGCAGCTGAAGATGAATGCTGGGATGACAATGGACAGGCACAATATATTCTTTAACCCTTAATACAAAGATTTCAAGGCTGATTGGATTGTACCCCAAATCAGTTAGTTAATAATAGTGCAAAGCATTCTCCCTGAGCAGGTTATTACAGCTTCTTTCAGCTCCAGATGTTGAATGTAACAGTGACTTGCTAACTGTAGATGAACTGACAGTTCAGCTACTTCTGGGCCCCTATTTCCTGCTATTGTCAGCGGTCAAAGGGCCACAGGGACAGAGAATGATGAATGGGGGACACCCCTTCCTGTGCCATCTGGAGAGGGAATTCCCCCCCATTCACAGGACTCCCGGCACAGCCAAACAAATGATACGCATGGCCTGCACTCTACTATAAACCACTAGATGCTGTATACAAGCTCCACACCATACACTAGGTCATCTAGGGAGGGACTGCAAGTCCCAGCATACAGAGACAACCTAAAAACTATATGTAGTGGTACTACAAGTCCCTGCATTTAATGCCGGCTGCTTCCTTTAAGAAAAAAAGAAATAAATAAGTTACCATACACTATGCAACTGATTGTACAATATCCTATAGATCTACCATCAAATGTGTATTGTAAGGGCCTACCTGGTTTGATACAAATGCAATCAATTGTTTTGCCCTCATATTTCATCATTTTGATAAATCTAAAAGGAGGTTGTACAATCAGAATGTATAATGTAAGCCCATTTTAAGGGATGTGACCCAAATCCATTGTTCTAGAACTAGATAACATTGCTAGCCCCCCCAGTAACGATTTCCTACCTGAGATATACAGGTGAACTACAAGTCCCAGTATGCTGTGAAACAGAACTGCAAGTCCATTGATGTGAGACCACACTGACCTTTCCCTCAAAAAGACCTTGTGTTGGAGAACTACAAATTCCAGCACACCCTGATGGGCACCTTCCTTCTTTACAAAACCTTTCCTGCTGGACGCCACCAAACCAAGATCGAGCCTACAGTTATCACAAAGTATACTGGACCCGACCCCCATTCCTACTACCCCCCCCCCCCCCCCCCCCGCTTCACAATCCATGCTGAAACTTGCAGTAGTCGGAATTGTTCTGTTGGGGGGGGGGGGCTGTGAGATTTTAGGCAGGGCATGCTGGAACTTACTGTTCCCCACAGGCCATTGCCGTTTACAGGCTTATACCAGTGCAGCAACCTGCGAACCAACAGTGAGATCAACCCTCCTTCTAACACTTTATATTATCGCCAGACACCTTGCATCAAAGTGTCTGTGAAAGTTATTTTAAAATATCCTCAGCCATCTGGTTTTAAGACAGTATGAAGAGCGACTAGAACCTGTGAAGTTCTTTAACCCCCAACCACCAGATTCCACTTTTTACATTTTTTTTTTTTTTTTTTTAAATTTACAGCACTCAAAATGCAGAAAGATGTCATGCTACTGGCTTTCAGTATATACAGTGGAAAATGTGTGCTTATTCAGCGGAGCTATTAGAAGAATTGGAAAAATAAATAAATAAATAAATAAATAAATAACCCTTCTAAAAGTATACAGCATTTTCATATATCAGTGGACATAACATAGAAGATATAAATAAACAACTAAATGAATAATTAAAAAAAAAAAAAAAAAAAAAGATAAAAATTATTTTGTTTTATGATATATATCTGAGATAATAACTCCTAATACAATATACATAAAACAGAAGATATAAAAACCACTTAATAAAGTAAATACAAATAATAAAAACAAAAATTTTTTTTTTTTT
Organism: Aquarana catesbeiana; assembly: GCF_042186555.1. Lineage (NCBI taxonomy): Eukaryota > Metazoa > Chordata > Amphibia > Anura > Ranidae > Aquarana > Aquarana catesbeiana. The sequence goes on along the minus strand of NC_133332.1, from coordinate 232,248,635 downwards.
TGAGGTGAGGTGTACACATCCTAGATTGTAAGCTCTAACGAGCAGAGCTCTCCGATTCCTCCTGTATTGAATTGTATTGTAATTGCACTGTCTGCTCTAATGTTGTAAAGCGCTGTGCAAGCTGTCGGCGCTATATAAATCCTGTATAACAATAATAATAATAATAGATGGCACATACCTTGTACATGTGTGCAGAGCGGTGTGGGTGTGATGGTCACTACTACACATGGCTCCCACCTATCAGAGCACAGTGCATTGGAATCCCAGGGATCAGCAGCTGTCAGCGGGGCTCAGCCCAGGTGTGCTCTCTCTATGCACTCACCTTAAACTTTGGGGGTTCAGTGATCTCCCTGGCAGGCAGGGCCAGCAGTAGGATCCCAATGACCCCGATCAGACAGAGCACCAGGGGGAGGAGGACCGCCAGCACCTTCTTAGCCATCTCCAGCAGCTGTAAGGAATGCCTTGGTCCTTTCAGCTCTACAAGGAGCAGACAGAAAGAGGGAGGGGGGAGGAGGCATGACCGGCTCTGTCGTCTCATTGGCTGGGAAGGTGTATTAGGTGGAATGGGGAAGGCTGAATGTGTCAGCAGTATATACACACACACAGGGACAGGTCATAGGTAATGCCTGGCCAGACAATTTAAATATGCAATTTATTCAAATGAAGGCTCCGTTGTTAACCCCCAAAGATTCACTAGCAGGCACAGTCTACACAACACTCTATATAGTGGGAGAACTTCATTAGTGTGTGCTCAGCAGAACCAATCCAACCAATCAGGTTCTTGCTGACACTTTCTTACCTGAAAGAAAAAGCTAATAGCTGGATTATGATTGGTTGGCAAGGAAGGCTTCTTTGCATTTTATTTAATTTCTTTTTTAAATAAACCAGCTTAATTGGAGTTTATGGAAGAGTGGATCAAGCAACCTATTGGTTTAACTTTACAAAGATCAACAGTGTTCATATGCACAGTGTCCTCTGAAGAGCAACCTGCTTTAGATTGCTCTTCAGAGTGCATTTGACAGGTGGGGAGGAGGCATTATATCAGCTCCTCCCAGCCTGATTTAGCCATGTAAATGCTGCACTACAATTGCATGTAGTTTTGGGGCGGTTGAGGTTGGGCCCAACAGACGTGTGTTGGTTGTGTCCTGCGGTGGTAACGCCAGCCAAAGGCGACATGCTGTGTCATTTTTGCTGTTGCTGTAAAACACACCATTACAGCCACAGCATGTGTACAGCCCTGAGCTGCTGCATGCCCAGGTTCTGGCAGGCGGCATTAGGTTTTCGTTCACAAGTGCTACTAGGGGTGGTAAAACCAGACATTACCGCTGTTGAACACAATTAATAAAAATCTATGGGGCCATGCCGCAACCATGAGCAACGCACACAAATGCAGTGCAGTAGTGTGGCATTTACATGGTGAAGGCTGGGTTCACATATGAGCACGCAGCGGCTCACAGCTGGAGTCCGCTGCGGCTCCGTTCACAGTTTTCAGCCCAAATTTTTGGCTGAGTTTGGACCTGAAATGGACCAAAAGACACACAGGGCTCCTGTGCAAATCGCACCGGAGCCGCTGCGGAGAGATGTGAACCGGCTCCATAGAGAGACAGTCACAATTTCCTGCTGTGCGAATTCAAACCCGCATCCAATTCGCACTAGTGTGAACCCGGCCTAAATCAGGCAGTGGGGAGGCAACATAACGCCTACTCTCCATCTGTCAAATGCTCTCTAAAGAGCGATTCAAAGCAAAGGCAGTCTGTAAGTTAATGGTGTGTTCACACGTATGTGGCGTACACACGGTTGGACTTTTCAACCGGACTGGTCTGACGGATGCCGACGGACAATCCGATTGTGTGTGGGCTTCACCGGACCTTCAGCTGACTTTTCGAGTCGCAAATCTGACGGACTTTAGATTTGGAACATGCTTCAAATCTTTACGTCGTAACTCCGCTGGACCCAGAAATCCGCTCGTCTGTATGCTAGTCCGATGGACAAAAACCGACGCTAGGGCAGCTATTGGCTACTGGCTATCAACTTCCTTATTTTAATCCGGTGTACGTCATCACATACAAATCCGTCGGACTTTGGTGTGATCGTGTGTAGGCAAGTCTGTTTGTTAGAAAGTCCATCGGAAGTCCGTCAAAAGTCCGCAGGAAAGTTTGTCGGACCAGTCCGGTCGAAAAGTCCGCCTGTGTGTACACGGCATTAGCCAATTTCCTGCAGCAGAATTTTATGATAAGAAAATGCATTTTAACTAGAAATCCCATTATTTCCTATTTGGCTGATTTACATTTACACACTGCAGTTTATTGTGTATTTCTAAGGGCTCATTCATATCACTGCATGTGCACTATAACACATGCTACCTATGATGAGTCCGCATGGGTATAAATGGGTCCCTAATGTGCCAGTTTTAGCGAAAAGCAATAGTTAATCGCAATAATAATATAAAACTAATAAAACGTTTTGCATATTTATCACTGTTTAAAAAACAAACTTTGCAAAGTGCTTTACAACAAACACATATTAAAGGAGTTCTCTGGTCATAGAATACACGCTCCTTTAATAACATCAGCATTGTAATAACATAAACAATAGTTATATTTGACAATCCAATATAATCTTACTTGAAAAATCACCTTTCGTGCTGTTAGTTCTTCCTGTCTGCTGGCCATCTCTTTCCACAACTTTCTGGATTCCCAGCATGGTTTGCAGCTTCTCCACTGCTGTTTACTTTCACTTTCTAAGGACTACATATCCCATGGTACCTTGCTGCCTGCAAGCAGCGCTTCCTGTACTGGCTCTGCCTCCTGAGACTCCTCCTCTCATCACCTCTGTAGATCAGTAGACAGGCTCTGTGAAATGTGTGACACAGAAGTGCTACTCACAGGACATAGTGACCACATGTCACAGGATCCAAAAAAGTAAGAGCCCTTTCACACTGGGGCGGTTTGCAGGCGCTATTGCGCTAATAATAGCGCCTGCAAACTGACCCGAAAGTGCCGCTACTTTCATTCCAGTGTGAAAGCCCCGAGGGCTTTCACACTGGAGCGATGCGCTGGCAGGACGGTAAAAAAAGTCCAGCCAGCAGCATCTTCGGAGCGGTGAAGGAGCGGTGTGTATACCGCTCCTTTACCGCTCCTGCCCATTGAAATCAATGGGACGGCGCGGCTATACCGCCGGCAAAGCGCCTCTGCAGAGGCGCTTTGCGGTGGTATTTAACCCTTTCTCGGCCGCTAGTGGGGGGTAAAACCGCCCCGCTAGCAGCCGCATACCGACGGTAAAACGCCGCTAATAATAGCGGCGTTTTACCGCCGACGCTGCCCCCGCCCCAGTGTGAAAGGGCTCTAAATGTGTGGAGATCTTCACACGGTAAGTTTACAAACTTCAATTTCATTCAGATTAATGGGAGTCGGCTAGATATAATTAAAATACAATGAGGAAATAAACATATGGTTTTACATTTTCACCATAGCTTCAATGCCGGGCACTTTCACCCCTTCCTGCCCAGGCCAGCTTTCAGCGCTGTCACACTTATGCGATTGCAGACATCGCATGTGATTCACATCGCATTCCTATGCACATCACATGCGATGTCTGTGCGATGTGAATTCAGCCATACAGTTTGTATGACTGAAATTACATTGCAATCTCACCAAAATGGTGCAGGACCATTTTTTTGGTCCGCACTGGAATCGGAATGCATGGGTGTCCAGAACTGATTTGGGGGTGTCAATAAATCCCCTTCCCGCCGAGCGTACGCAGATGTGCGTACTCGGCTTTCGGGGGTTATACCGGGATGATGCCCGCAGCTGCAGGCATCATCCTGGTACTGTTTTTTAGAGCCGGCGATCGGCTTTCCAGGTATAACAACCGATGCGGCTAAAAGTCGATCAGCTGTTATATCGGAGGGGATGTCCCCCCCTCCCGCCGCTCTTACCAGGCCTTCTGATCCGCCAGGAGGCCCCATCACCAATCCGCCGCCTCCGGCCAGTGACAGTCTGGAACGCAGCCGTAAGCGGCTTTGTTCCAGCCTCCTAATTGTAAACATGGAAGCGACGTCACTTCCTGTTTACTCGGCTGCCAATAGCGCCGGTTTTAAAAAAATATACAGTATTCAGAATTGCCGAAAACGGCGATCTGAATACTTTGAATGCAAAGGAGGGATCGAGGGTCTAGGGATCAGGGGTCTTAGACCCTCAATCCCTCCATATAGAGTACCTGTCACCACCTATTACTGTCACAAGGGATGTTTACATTCCTTGTGACAGCAATAAAAGTGATCACATTTTTTTTTTAAACACAATTTATAAATATAAAAATAAATAAAATAAATAAGAAAAAAAAAAATTTTTAAAGCGCCCCCGTCCCCGCGAGCTCACGCAGCAAAGAAAACGCATATGGAAGTTGCGCCCGCATATGTAAACGGTGTTCAAATCACATATGTGAGGTATCACCGCGATCGTCAGAGCGAGAGCAATAATTCTAGCACTAGACCTCCTCTGTAACTCTAACCTGGTAACCGTAAAAAAAATTTAAAGCTTTGCCTATGGAGATTTTTAGGTACCATAGTGTGTCGCCATTCCACGAGTGCGTGCAATTCTAAAGCGTGACATGTTTGGTAACATGTTTGGTTTTGGTAACATCATCTTTCACATTATACAAAAAAATTGGGCTAACTTTACTGTTTGTTTTTTTTGTGATATAAAATATTGCAACAATTGCCATTGTATTCTCTAGATTCTCTGCTGAAAAAATATATATAATGTTTGGGGGCTCTAAGTAATTTTCTAGCAAAAAATACGGATTTTAACTTCAAACACTAATTGTCGAAAATAGGCTTAGTCATGAAAGGGTTAATGTTATAATGACACCTGCAGCGGTTCGCAGAGAGCAATTCAAATGCAATGTGGGAACCCGTACAGCAATCACTGTAGTTCCCGCATTGCACCAGTGTGAACCTAGCCTTAATGACAATTGCGCGGTCATGCAACACTGTACCCATATTACATTTTTATCATTTTTTTGAGACAGGTAGCGATTTCTTTTGGTGGTATTTAATCAGCACTGGGTTTTTTATTTTTTTTGCTAAACAAACTAAAAAAGACAGAAAATTGTGAAAAATAAAAGTTTTTCTTAGTTTCCAATATAAAATTTTGCAAATAAGTAGTTTTTCTTCTTCACTGATTTGCACTGATGAGCAGTGATGAGGCGGCACTGATGGACACTGATGAGGCGGCACTGATGGGGACTGATAGGGGGCACGGATGGGCACTGGTAGGTGGCATTGATGGGCACTGTTAGGAGGCACTGATGGGCACTGATAGGCGGCACTGATAGGTGGCATTGATGGGCACTGATAGGTGGCACTGATGGGCACTAACAGGCGGCACTGATAGGTGGGATTGATGGGCACTGATAAGTTGCACTGATGGGCACTACTATGCAGCACTGATGGGCACTGATAGGCATCACTGATGAGCACTGTTAGTTTGCACTGATAGGCATCACTGATGAGCACTGTTATGCCCCGTACACACGGTCAGATTTTCCGACGGAAAATGTGCGATCGGGGCGTGTTGTCGGAAATTCCGACCATGTGTGGGCTCCATCGGACTTTTTCCATCGGATTTTCCGACACACAAAGTTTGAGAGCAGGCTATAAAATTTTCCAACAACAAAATCCGATCGCGTCAATTCCAACCGTGTGTGGACAATTCCGCGCACAAAGTGCCACGCATGCTCAGAAGAAATTCTGAGACGGAACTGCTCGGTCTGGTAAAATTCGCGTTCGGAATGGATACAGCACTTTCGTCAGGCTGCAATGTTTAAAATTGTTTAATACAGCACACTCTCTTCTTCTTTATAATGTGAGAAGAATGAAGTAGTTTTGCTGCTTTCTTTATTATTTATCGTGATTCCCTCAATATATTTTGATTTGTCACATCTGACCAAATTTTTTTTTTGTTTTTTTATTTTTGTTTTGTATTTTTTCAAGGCTGATTTTTTTTTTTTTTTGGTTTTGTCTTTTTTTCAAGGCTGATTTTTTTTTTTTTTTGGGGGGTTTGTATTTGTTTCAAGGCTGATGTTTTTTTTTTATTTTTTATTTGTTTTACTTCAGAATATTTTTGTGTGTGTTTTGTGTGTCAAGTTACCACAACACCATTATTATCTTGTATTATTTAATCTCAAGGAGATTGTTTGGTGTTGGTGTCCCTTGTTAATTTCACATTGGATTTTTGAAATGTACCTGCCTCCTCACAAAAAAAAACTGTCCTTTTTGATGGACAACACACATAGGCAAGTATAATTGAACCAAAAATTCCTTTATTAAGGGCTCAGAACCAAACAAAGTGGGAGGCAACGCTGGATAAACATCATAATTTGGCAAAGCCTTGGACCCCCAGGGCAGACATCAATTATTTTACAGCAAAATTGGTGGCCTGAGGAGTCCATATCTAAGGGAGTGCAGTCTGGTCCAGAAGTCCCAGAGATCCGGAAAGCAGCAGATGACATCTGTGTCCCCAGGCTGTGGTACTACAAGAGGCTGCATATTTTGCCAGACCAGACTGAACCCAGGTCATCACTCTCTGGTCTTCCTTCCACGCTTCCTTCCTGGCTGTGGCTCTGGTATTGGAGATGTGGCAGGAGGAGGAGTAGGACCTGGAGGAAGAGGAGGAGGAGTAGGACCTGGAGGAGGAGGAGGAGGACTATGGTTGAGGTCACAAATGTGGGTTGCACATGTGATTTGGCCCCTCAACCCCTTATTTAGAGCTTCCAAAATTAAGAACTCACACAGGTGTCGTTGGCCCTCCTCCATCTGCATCATTTTGCAGGCAGTTATGCCAGCAAAGTCCTCCTCCACGCTGTGGGGTGTTCTGAGGGCCTCAGTAGCCTTCCAAAAGAGGCCTATGGCAGCCTCCTCCAGGTTACTCCTCTTCCTGCCACTTTGTCTTTGAAGGTGGAGGGGAGGGACCTGGATATCAGGCAGTCTGCTTGGCCCGGCCACCTCCTGGCTGAGACTTCCCTGTGCATGAAAAAGGGACTTGGTTTTAGTTTTTGCATCATCAATCACAATCATAAATTAGTACTCCAAACTAACATCTAGTTAACATCATTGATTGGACAACCATAAATATTTAGAAGAATGCTATACCTGGCTCAAGCTGGGCTCCTCCACATGTTGCTGCCTGGAAGGCCCAGGTTGGGCGTCAGAAGCCTCAGGTGAGGGGGAAGGAAGCGTGGAAGGAAGAGTGCAGAGTGCTGGCCTGGGTTCAGTCTGACCTGCCAAAAATGCAGCCTGTCATGGTACCACAGCCTGGGGAGATAAATGTCATCTGAAGCTCCAGATCTCTGGGAATCCTGGACCTTCTTGCGCTCTCTTAGATAAGTGCTCCTCAGGCCACCAATTAGAACCTTCAAATAAGTGATGTCTGCTGTGGGGATCACCAGCTTCACAAATTCCAACAAATTATCCAGCGCTGCCTTCCTCTTTGTTTGGTTCTTATATTCGGGGTGATTTATCTGCCATAGACAAGGCAGCTCCCTGAACATATCTATGAAGATTGGCATAAAGTCCTGATCCTTCAAGATATCCATTTTCACTGCAAGACACAACACAAGATAAATCCTAATGTCAGCCTAAAGTCTTCTAAACTTGTGCAAATACAGGCCTCAATCTAGAAGCAGTATAGGCCCAATGTTAAATCTTACCTTCGCTATCACGATCGGCGCCTCCGTTACTCCTTCCTCCGCTCACAGATCGTACGTACTACGCACGCGTGTTATGCTTTATAGACACTGCGAATGCGTGAAACTCCGCCCGCCCCTGATGTTCTTTCTAGTCTATTCCCCGCCCCTTCTCATTCGTCGCAGTGGGGGAAGAGCACATGGCGGAGACACAGCAGGTGTCTGATAATTACACCAATGAGGAGGAGGAAAGGCCGGAGCCTGAAACGTCCCGATCCAGAAGGAGACAATTTAAGGCATCGAATATGTCCTTTGGGGAGATGTTGGAGATGGTGGACATCCTGAAGAAGGCTGACTATGACGGGAAGTATGGACCTTACCCCAACCCCAATGTCAGAAAGGCCAAGATCATGGCAAAAGTAGTCAAAAGTCTGCACTGGAATGTCGGGGTACGACGATCCAAGGATCAGCTCAGGAAGCTGTGGTTGGACCTCAAATTAAGGGAGCACGATCAGTACAGAAGGATCAGGAGAGTGCTGCAAAAAAGTAAGTAGTTGTCCTGTGTTCCTATTCTTTATGTTTATTACGTTCGTGCTGCTCCATGTGCTTTTAACTGTTGTCCAGTTTAAAATGGCAACTTTCATGTTCATGGGCACATTATTCGTTCGTATGAAACATTGTTCGTTCGGCCTAGAAAACACCATTGTTTTGGCCATATGCATTTGAAAACATTTTTTATGGCCTACTTGTCTGAAAATAATTTGGTTGTGTAGATGGGTTTGTAACTAGAATGAAATACAAACTAGATTCTGTGTAAGGAGAGGACACTCAGCAGCTGTTTACACATCTGGACGCTGGAGCACTAGTGTGCGACCCCAGAACACCGTTTTTATTAGGGGGTTTACACAGGTGCTCCAGTGTATACTATAGGGGTGTCTCCATCTGTGAAGCTTGTACTAAACAGGTAAGTATTCAAGCTTGACAAAGGACAATAAAATTTCAACATCTTGGAACTCTGCCAAAACAGACAATTGTACCCCACTTCCAAGCAATGTTTCATATTTATAGTTCTGCCATCAAATATCTATGTGCTAAGTATACCTATTTGTTTTTACATATGGGGATAAAAGACTCGGAGGACACCCCTCATCAGAGGAGACCACAGACCCCCCACCTCTGGAAGAAGGGGAAATCCCACAAACACATCAGGAGGAGGAGGAGGAAGGGGATGTGGTGGAAATAGTCACCACAACAGGTGAGTGTCTGCGACCACAGGCTCAGGTAAGAGATGGATGCCGGCATATTTATAATACATGGTGTGTTTTTGTTTCTATTATTTTAAGGGAACGTGATGTTGTGGATCCAGATCATTTCACCTCTGAAAGTGCCCAGATCCTGATCGGGGAGATCATGGGGTGTAATAGGGACTTGGAAAACATCCAGAAAAAAAATCAATGATGTTAAAAAAAAATGAAGAACATCATTGATGTTTTAGGGCGAGTTTAAAACTCTTCCAAATCCCTTTGTTTTTTTATGATCTAAAAATTTATACCATGTTTTGACATATTTGCGAAAAGCCAAATTTTGAAGATGCACACAGTGTGTCAACATGTGCTATCTGCCATCACGGGAGATCAATGTAGGCGTTTTGGGGGTGCAACCCCTTCCTCAAGAATAAAGTAGCTGTGAGGAAGGGGTTGCACCCACAAAACACGTCCCTTGATCCCCCGTGATGGCAGCTAGCAGATGTTGACATTCGGCAATTTGTGTGCATCTTCAAAATTTGGCTTTTCCTGGTGTGACTTCACCCCATCTGAACGCAATATCAAACACAGTTTGTAAATACTCATGTTTGATATTGCCTTCAAGTTCTACCAAATGTGAACTTTGTAAGTTCAAGATTTGTGTCTTTCTTGTTGGTTTTAAACATGCCTGTTTTATCTTAAATGGACATTTCTACTTTTTCTAATGTGACCAAAAATTGTTATACAACAAACATGTTGGTTTGTTTTAAAAACCTTTTACAAATGCACATGTGATTGTGCTGTATTAAAAAGATTGTTAATCAAGAATGTGTGGATTATTGTTTCAACGCTCCAAAACTTTTGTTGTGCTCTAATTGGTGTTCTCAGTGACAAAGGGAAAATCCACTTTGCACTACAAGTGCAGTTTCAACTGCACTTGTAGTGCAAAGTGTCTTTGCCTTTAGTAAATAACACCCAACAGTGCTTTGAAATGTTACACAATCACGCCATTTTCAGGACTCACCACATTTCTGTCAGGGTCAGCTAAAAGAAACACAAGCAGTAAATGTCACCAAAGATTTTAGTAGTTAAAATGTTATTTTTATTTGAAAAAGGTTTCAGACATTGTCTGGCATATTGATAGCCCCCCTACCCGCAAAGTATTCAAGGTATCTTAGACGGACATCACGGGCACTCAGGGGGGGCAAGCCAGGACGGCCACTTTCAAGCGCCGTCAGAGTTGGTTCATTTTGAATTCCAGCCTCAGGCCCAACTGAGCCAGCATAGTTGGTAGAATGTTGCCGTAAAAAGTTGTGTAGAACACAGCACGCCAGGATGATATGATTCAGTTTGTATTCTGCCATGTGTAGGGATGTAAGAAATAGGCGGAACCGACTGGCCATGATTCCAAATGTGTTCTCCACCACTCTTCTGGATCTGGCCAGCCGGTAATTAAAAACCCTCTGGTCCGGGGTGAGGGTCCTCATCGGGAATGGCTGCATCAGATGGTCCCCCAGCGCAAACGCTTCATCTGCAACGAAGACGAATGGGAGTCCTTCCACATTGTCTTCTGGAGGTGGTAAGTCCAAGCTGCCATTCTGGAGACGCCTGTAGAACTCCGTCTAGGTGATGACTCCACCATCAGACATCCGGCCATTCTTCCCCACGTCCACATACAGGAACTCGTAAGTAGCCGACACCACCGCCAACATAACAATACTATTGAACCCCTTATAGTTGAAATAGTATGACCCCGAGTTGGGTGGTGGGATGATGTGGACGTGTTTCCCATCAATTGCCCCTCCGCAGTTAGGAAAGTCCCACCGCTGGGCAAAGTGGGAGGCCACAGTCTGCCATTCCTGTGGGTTGGAAGGAAACTGTGGAGTCAAACAAGAAAAAAAATAATCATTTTGCACATAAACAGAGAAAGCAGATTAGACACAAACATTCTTGGCCAACATCAAGATAACATTTATTTGAGGGAGTTTTTAAAGACCAAAGTATAAGGTACACCTATCAGATCCCCCCTCTCATGGCCCATTTCTAACATTATAGGGGGGGGAGCTCTTGGACAGGTAACCCTCTCCACTTCATAGAGAGATGAATGCCTAAATAGTGGGTATTACTTTGGCCAGCCCCTCCTTACTTTACACTATTGGCAGTCCACTGGACAGGTAAGAAGTGTCATAATACAAAGATATAAATACACACTGTACACATTTTAGCACATTTGGAAATTCTGCTATTACCTATCAAGATAAAAATAGGATAAAAAACTTTAAACAGTACTATTTCAAAGTATACAGGCAGGCCCTTGCACTACATGCTTTGGGGAATTCATCCATACATCTGACCACAAAAGAGATGGGTATAGTGTGTATGGGTTTGGCAAAGTCAGCAGATAGATGATTGAGGATAGATAGAGAATTGGTATCAGCTGACTTAGCAGTTGGGGGGAGGGAGGGTTCCAAATGATTTGGGGACCCACAAAAAAAGCCTCTGGCACTCTGCATGAATTTTAAGCACTAATCAAATTTTAAAACATTTTTGGGGGTATTTAGGGTAAAGCACTACTATGGAGCTGATAAAATACATTGTTAAGTGAATACATGAGGTGAATATAGGGCCAGGAGAGCATGCTGGGAAGGTAAGTGAAGGCAAATATGTATGAAGGACCAAAAAAATAATTACATAAAAATCCAGCATGCATGAGGAGAAAGGGGACATTCACAGCATATTACAATCATGGTCATTAGGGAATGAGGAAAGAAATACAATATATTATCAAACATTAAATACAATAAAATTTGATATTAAAGGATAAAAATTTTACCCTAATATAGTCCTTCTGCAGGACCTGGTTGATGACAGAACAGGTCTCTGGGATAATGATCCCCAGAGCCTGGGGGGAGATGCCTGTCGAAAACTTCAAGTCCTGCAGGCTTCTCCCCGTCGCCAAGTACCGCAGGGTGGCGACGAGCTTCTGCTCCGGAGTGATGGCTTGCCTCATGCAGGTATCCTGCCTGCTAATATAAGGGGTCAGCAAAGTCAACAAACGGTGAAATACGGGGTCCGTCATCCGGAGAAAGTTCCTGAAATCATCAGGGTTATTCTCACGGATCTCACGGAGCAAAGGCATATGACAGAACTGGTCACGCTGAAGCAACCAATTCTTGGTCCATGAACTCCTCCCCACCCTGTTCATGGACTGGACTTGTGTCAAGGTCAGGACCCCAACACCAAGCCCCCGCACAGCACGAACTCTACGAGGAGTACGTATACGCAACATGGCTAGAAAACGGTCGGCTGCTCAGAACGAGGTAACAGAACGCACTGAAGAACAGCAAGGCCTGTGAAGAGCGACCTGAAAAACAGCAACGAGCGGACAAGATCGCACAGAAAACTCCAGTACGAACTGACTGCATGCACTGAAGAGCAGATACAAACCCACAAGCACAAACTGAACAGCAGAAAACGATCTGAAAACCACGAGTCTGAAAAAGCGCGAATCGTCTCTCACCAAACTTTTATTAACACGAGATTAGCAAAAGGAGCCCAAAGGGTGCCGCGCTTGGTTCGGACCTGCCCTTTTTTAGTCTCGTCGTACGTGGTGTACGTGACCGCGTTCTTGGCAATCGGAAATTCCAACAACTTTGTGCGACTGTGTGTATGCAAAACAAGTTTGAGCCAACATCCGTCGGAAAAAATCCATGGATTTTGTTGTCGAAATGTCCGATCAATGTCCGATCGTGTGTACAGGCCATTAGTTTGCACTGATAGGCTGCACTGATGGGCACTGATTGGTACTGATGGGGCTGCACTGATAAGCGGGGCACTGATCACTGATCACTGATCAGCACTGATCAATGTGCTGACAGGCTTGCCAGTTAAAACCTCTCTTTTCCTCCCACAGACACAGCATAGGAGGAAAGAAATGCAGATAACTGGCAAGTCTGTTTACAATGTGATCAGCTGTGATTGGACACAGCTGATCACATGGAAAAGGGCAGTAGTGATTGGCCCTTTACTGCGATCTGTGATCAGCTGTGTCCGAAGGAGGCGGGGTTCAGGGGGGACGTCCATGGACACCTTCTCAGAACTGGATGACCGCACTGTAGCCGTATTTTGGCTTTAGTGTGGTCGAGAAGGTGTTAAAGCTGATCTCCAGGCAAACAGCTAAATTCCCAGATGAAATACATACTGTATATGTGACTGTGAGATGTTTTTCCTTCCAAAAGGATTTGTAATTCTGTCCATCCAGTTCAGGAGTTTACAAAACGTTATTACATAAAACAGCCTGGCAGAGAAGGAAACATGATTCTAATCTGCTGCAGTAAAGTGGTTCTAAAGGCCCAAGGTTATTTACCTTCGTACATTCTATGCATTAACCACTTGAGCTCCGGAAGATTTTACCCCCTTCATGACCAGGCCATTTTTCGCTATTTGGCACTCTGCTACCTTAACCACTTCTGGACCAGCCGCTGCAGTTTTACTGCGGCAGGTTGGCTTGGCTGGGTAAATAGACATTACCTTGCGTCGCTTTTCCTTTTGGCCACTAGGGGTGTGCGCCCACAGCGTTTGCGAGTGTCCCGATGAGCGTTAGGCACCCACAATCGTTCGTAGCGAGAACCAGGATCTGTGTGCGTGAACACACAGATCCCGGTTCTCTCAGGTGAGAGGAGACAGATCGTGTGTTCATACTATGTATGAACACCGATCTCTCTCTCCTCATAGACAGTCCCCTCCCCCCACAGTTAGAACACACCTAGGGAACACAGTTAACCACTTGATCGCCCCCTAGTGTTAACCCCTTCTCTGCCAGTGACATTTATACAGTAATCAGTGCATTTTTATAGCACTGATCTCTGTATAATTGTCAATGGTTCCAAAAATGTATCAAAAGTGTCCAATTTGTCCGCAGCAATATTGCAGTCCTGATAAAAATCGCATATCGCCGCCATTACTAGTAAATAAATAATAATAATAAAAATGCCATAAATCTATCCCCTATTTTGTAGACGCTATAACTTTTGCGCAAACCAATCAATATACGCTTATTGCGATTTATTTTTACCAAAAATATATAGAAGAATACATATCGGCCTAAACTTTAAGTTTGAAAAAAAAAGTGGGATATTTATTATAGCAAAAATTAAAAGATATTGAGGGTTATTTACTAAAGGCAAATCCACTTTGCACTTGGAAGTGCAGTCGCTGTAGATCTGACATGCAAGGAAAATAAAAAACAGCATTTTAGCTTGCACATGATTGGATGATAAAATCAGCAGAGCTTCCCCTCATTTCAGATCTTCCCCTCAGATCTACAGCGACTGCACTTACAAGTGCACTTGTAGTGCAAAGTGGATTTGCCTTTAGTAAATAACCCCCATTGCGTTTTTTTCAAAATTGTCACTCTTCTTTTGTTTATAGCGCAAAAAATAAAAACCGCAGAGGTGATCAAATACCACTAAAAGAAAGCTCTATTTGTGGGAAAAAAAGGACGTCAATTTTGTTTAGGTACAGCATCACACAACAGCGCAATTGTCAGTTAAAGCGACGCAGTGCAGTATCGCAAAAAATGGCCTGGTCAATGAACAGCCAAATCTTCTGGGGCTGAAGTGGTTAAAGTGGAATTTTAGTCATAAAATTAAGTCCTGCTAGATGACTTCAGGCTGGCCCCTTTTGCAGGTATAGATGTGTAAAACATTAAAAAAAGTGTCTATACGGTTTAAAACCCAGTAATACACCGTCTCACCCTGCTCTGCACATGCTCAGTTGCTCTCTATTTTTAGGCACTGCCAAATTCGTAGAGGCCGATCTGCTGCCAGCCTTAAAGTGGAATAAAGCCCACCTATCTTTTACAGCCAAGGAAGATGCTTCTGTTTGATCTGAAACTGCCATGGTGCTGCACATGTGATCAGTTATGACACCAGCCATTTGATGGTTTGACAGTTTGGTCGAGGACACAACCACTGTGACAGTTAGCAATCCCGGCATTCCAGGAATTTAACTATTTTTTGAAACCAGTAAATCAGTTTAGTTTTGCTTTATGATTTACTGCTGTTCAGGGGCTCTGGGCTTCAGCAAAATAGCAGCCTCCAGCCAGGGCCGTCTTTAATATTGATTGGACCCTGGGCAAAACTTTTCTTGGGGCCCCCCCTCGATGCAGTTTCACTCTCCACCTGCTCTGAGACATACAATAAATAGCAGCTAGACACAAAATCAGCTTACTGAATCAGATCAGGCAGCTATTGCGAATGGTTGCCAGAGGTTACAGTGTATCATTACCGCTCACTGACTGGTTGCTAGAGGTTACAGCACACATTACGGCTCACTGATTAGTTGTTAGAGGTTACAGCAAATGATTTCTGCTTGTTGATTGGTTGCTAGAGGTTACTGTGGATATGACCTCAGGGGGGCATGATACATATCAATGCTGCCAGCCGAGGTTATTTACATATGAATGTCGTCACTATTTACATATGAATGCCGGTAATTTACATGTAAACACTGAGTCTGTCAGGTGAGTCATCTGTATACAACAGTAGGGCAGAGCTGGGCAGCATTAGTAGCAGCACTTCACACTGAGTTATTGGGACACAGCATGGGACTAAAACCTCGAGGGATGAGGGAATTTAAACTGGGATAGTTGGCAAGTATGAAGCAGCTGCTTTGGGCCCCACAAAAATGGCAGGGCCCAGGGCAGCTGCCCCTTTTGCCTTGCCTTAAAGACGGCCCTGCCTCCAGCAAGAAGAAACAGCAGCCATGCTGGAGGCAATTTACAGCTCACACTAATGTTGGTGGCATCATTATTAATGTGGAATGTATGTTCCTTTCAAAAGAACATTATTTTTTTTATCAAGTTGGTAATGTTAAAGTTCTGCTTTAACTGATAATTGCGCGGTCATGCAATACTGTACCCAAACAAAATTTATATCGTTTTTTTTCACACAAATAGAGCTTTCTTTCGGTAGTATTTGATCATCACTGTAATTTTTTTTTTTTCGCGATATAAAAGATAAAAGACCAATAAAGTTTGAAAAAAGACCATGATATTTTCCACTTTCTGCTATAAAACATATCCATTAAAAGATTTAAAAACATTTACCGTATTTATCGGTGTATAACACGCACAGGCGTATAACACGCACATTCATTTTAAGAGGGAAGTTTCAGGAAAAAAACATAAATTATAAATAAGAAACTTTGAAGCAAAATAAGGGTCAGTGCCCATCTGCAGCCTCACCATTGCCATCTATGCTGCCTGATCAGTGCCCATCTGTGACATCACAAGTGCCATCAATGCAGCCTCATCAGTGCACATCAATGCAGCCTCACTGTTGCCATCAATGCAGCAGCCTCACCATTGCCATCAATGCAGCAGCCTCACCATTGCCATCAATGCAGCAGCCTCACCATTGCCATCAATGCAGCAGCCTTTACCATTGCCATCAGTGCAGTCTGATCGATGCCCATCTGCAGCCTAGAGGGGACAGGGAGGGGGGCGGGACGAGCGCCGACAGATTACATACAGTGAGAATTTCCTATGATAGACAGAACAGTGGTCCAGTGGCGGCCCAGGAGACGGGATTTCCTGTTACAGAGGCCGCCAAGTAAACAGGAGATTCTCACTGTATGTAATCTGACGGCGCTCGTCCCACCCCCTCCCTGTCCCCTCCAAGGCAGTTAAACTTGAAGTATTGGCGTATATCACGCACACGCTATTTGCAGCTGATTTTCATGGTGAAAAAGTGAGTGTTATACGCCAATAAATACAGTAATTTCTTCATAAATGTAGGCCAAAACTTATTCTGCTACATATCTTTGGAAGAAAGACGCAAAGTACAGGTACGTGATTGTGCCAATAGGAGCCGACCTGCCGCAGTAAATGCACTGTGGCGGGTCGGCAAGTGGTTAAGGTAAAAAACCTTCTGGGTGCAGCCCCCCCTTATACTTACCTGAACCCCATCTCGATCCAGCGATGTGCACGAGAGCAGCGGCTTTCCCGAGTCTCTCTATTTTCTTTTTGGTTCACTCAGCAGCGGGAGCCATTGGATCCTGCTGCTGTCAATCACAGCCAGTGATTGTGAGCTAATGAAGAGGGAGCGGGGGGTGGGGTCGAGACACACTCTTTGTGGGAATGGACACCCAAAGCACGACTCGGCGGGAGCGAGCCTGCTGGAATGCCCCCATATCAAGAGGCTTGCTATCGGGGGCACAAGGCAAAGGGGAGGAGCCAGGGGCGCCAATGACAAACCCAAAAAGAAGAGGATCGGGGCTGCTCTGTGCAAAATCATTGCACAGAGCAGGTAAGTATAACATTTTTTTTTAATTATTTACAGTAGAATCATTTTAAGTAGTATTTACCGGTCTTGTCCCTCCCTCAGACTGTGCCTGGACAGTAAAAGAAGAAGGGTCAGACTGATGAGCTCATCACTCTGTCACACCTCCTCTCTCCTCCTATCAGCAGCTTCCTTGTTATTATATCAAAACTGCAGCTCAACTGAATGGCTCCTTGTGCTGCTTCTCACTTCTCCAGTCTGAGCGTTGCTGCACAGGCGATTGCAAGTGTCTGATAACAAGTCAAATTCAGTTATTTACGCTGGTTTTGTTTAAAAAATACAATGAATGGTGTACTAATGAACACAGGGCTGCATTTATTTGAACATTTTATAACATCTGCCAAGATTTCGGCTTTACAACTTTCAGGGCCAAAAAGAGTGTATTTGGTCAAACATTTCAATACACATAAACCTTCTGTGTTCTTCCTAGGAATTGATTTATTTTTCCACCAATCGGATTCCAGAGCAAAACCAACATTGTGGGTTCATACCGTAGCTTTGCGCGTTGTATGTGTTGTTGCACTGCAGAGGCTTTCATTCTGAACAGCACCCCAATGAACCTTTCCCAACGCAGCTGTGTCACAGCACACCGCAACACACAAAGGGACACTACTGAACATGCACCTTTTTCATTTTGGTGTGTTAGGAGGCTGATTGAAAAGAAAACGAACAGATTCCCACATCCATATAAGCAAGGTGGATGGGGGAATGCTCTCTGCTGTGCTATTGTATTCTGACAGCGGGACTCCTCCACTGATCAAATACACTGATCAGATCAAACAAAAATTTAACAACACTCACGTTCACGAGGAGTCGATTATTGGTCCTCTCGAATGGGAACAGCCTTAGATGGATCAAAATTTGGCTGATCCTTGCTGAACCAGCCAAATTTCGACTCTTCTATGGCCAGCGTAACTCCCTTTTGACTTTGCTCCAACCTTCCTGATCTACATACTTGTTCTGGGTCAATGGTCTGCAAACTGTGGCCCTGGGGCTGTATGCAAACCTTTGCTTGCCTTTTCCTTGCCCTTTGGGCACTTTTCCTTCCACTGATACAAGACACTATTCCTCCTACTGACATAAATGATAGGGCAATATTCCTGCTATTGACATAAACAATGGGGCACTATTTCTCCCACTGACACTCACACATGGGCACTATTCGTCCCAATGATGATGGGGCACTATTTCTCCCACTGACACCAATGATGGGTCACTATTCCTCCCACTGACACCAATGATGGGCACTATTCCTCCCACTGACACCAATGATGGAGCACTATTCCTCCCACTGAGACCAATGATGGGGCACCATTCCTCCCACTGACACCAATGATGGGGCACTATTCCTCCCACTGACACCAATGATGGGGCACTATTCCTCCCACTGACACCAATGATGGAGCACTATTCCTCCCACTGAGACCAATGATGGGGCACTATCCTCCCACTGACACCAATGATGGGGCACTATTCCTCCCACTGACACCAATGATGGAGCACTATTCCTCCCACTGAGACCAATGATGGGGCACCATTCCTCCCACTGACACCAATGATGGGGCACTATTCCTCCCACTGACACCAATGATGGGGCACTATTCCTCCCACTGACACCAATGATGGAGCACTATTCCTCCCACTGAGACCAATGATGGGGCACTATCCTCCCACTGACACCAATGATGGGGCACTATTCCTCCCACTGACACCAATGATGGAGCACTATTCCTCCCACTGACACCAATGATGGAGCACTATTCCTCCCACTGACACCAATGATGGAGCACTATTCCTCCCACTGACACCAATGATGGAGCACTATTCCTCCCACTGACACCAATGATGGAGCACTATTCCTCCCACTGACACCAATGATGGAGCACTATTCCTCCCACTGACACCAATGATGGGGCACTATTCCTCCCACTGACACTAATGATGGGGAACTATTCCTCCCCTTAATACCAAAGATGCATTGTTTACTCCCACAGGTGCCAAGACAGTTTCTACTCCCAATGGCCACAGTCTAGCCCCTCTAAAGTCTGAAGGACAGTAAACGGGCCCTTTAGTTAGAAAGTTTGGGGACCCCTGTTCTAGGTCAACGATTTAGAAAGTACCAAGTATCAGTATGACAGGTAGGCAATATGTATTTTCAGAAGGAGGTCATCAATAGTTGCCCTCGTATGAAAAATCTGAGTGGTAAAAAAATCCCCGGAGCTGAGTACTTTGTACTATTCGAGTGGGTCTTATTGGAGGACCTTCAGACCTTAAGACGTGATTTGCCCTTTTGCTTTTTTGACCTCTTCCCACCAGGACTTGTTTTGTCAGGATTCAGCTTTATTCATGTAGTGTTTGGTTTCTTCTATCTTATCTTGTGTTAAATGTATGGCTGGTGTATCCCTATTGTTAAATGTGTTTGTCTTTATCAGCATTTGTTCATGACCAGCCAACCTGTCTCCTCTACGGGAGTGTTTGAGAGTGTAATGCCTCGTACACACGATCGGACTTTCCAACAACAAAACCGTGGAATTTTGTTTGAAGGGTGTTGGCTCAAATTTGTCTTGCATACACACGGTCACACAAATGTTGGCCAACAATTACGAACATAGTGACGTGCTACGTGGTTTTTCAGCTCTTTAGCGCCACACTTTGGGCTCCTTCTGCTAATTACGTGTTAGTAGAAGTTTGGTGAGTGTTGTTTCATGCTTTTCAGTTTGTTTCTGAACGGCCGTTCGTCAACCAGACGTGTTGTGGAATTGGAGGAAATAACGTGTTATTTATTATTGGCCTTGGAGTTATGGCTTTGACATTATTTTTTTGGTTGAATAATGATTTGATTTGGTATATTTTCTATATTTTTGGATGCATAGAATGCACTTTTTGGTTAAGTTCTATTGGCAGATGGCATGTCTAATTTTATTTGTTTTATTTTTTTAATGCACAATAAAAAAATTGTGGAGAATAATACTTGGCTATGTGTTTTACTTCAAATGTCAGTTGGGAGTAGGCAGCTGCATTTTGAAAAATACAATGTAAAATTGACAATGGACACCAACATAGTTGTATCTTTGATCTTATAAACTACAGAGTAATGGTGTTGTGGTAACTTGCACAATAAAAAACAAAAACAAAAAAAAAATAATAATATTATTCTTGATATCACAAAAAAAAAAAGCCTTTGAAAATTTGTTTGCAACAACTCCATCAGTAGCACCAGCAAAGCAGCTTCATTATTATCCCATTAAAGAAGAAGAGAATTGTGTGCTGCATTTGGAGATTACATAATTTGCCACATCACGAATGTTAATTCTCCACTGCAAACGCTAGTTTACAAGACCGACCACTTCTGCTTCCGAGCATGTGTGTTTGTACTTTGGACTTTTGTCCGACGGACTTGTGTACACACGATCAGAAAGTCCGACAGCAGACATTTGTCAGCGGAAAATTTGAGATCATGCTAGCCAACATTTATTGGCGGAAAGTCCAACAACAAATGTCCGATGGAGCATACACATGGTCAGACTTACTGCCAACAAGCTCAAGTCCAACATTTCCCGTTGGAAAATCCGAATGTGTGCACGCAGCAGCCCTTTCTATGACTTCATTATTGTTCATTAAAGGGGTTGTAAACCCTCGTGTTTTTTCACCTTAATGCATCCTATGCATTAAGGTGAAAAAACACCTGCCAGTGTCTGGCCCCCCTGTTTTACTTACCTGAGCCCCGTATTTCCCTCAGCGGGGACGCGCTGTCCCTCTCTCCATGGGGTCCCTGCTCTTGATTTGATAGATTGATAGCAGTGCAGTCATTGGCTCTCGCTGCTGTCAATCAAATCTAGTGACGCGGGCGACGGGGGGCGGGGCCGAGTCTGGGATTCAAGTTTATGGATGCAAATGCTGGACTCGGGAGGGCGCCCGCAAGGTAACCCCCCTGGGAGAGCGCCGTGAGAGTCGCCAGGGGACCCCAGAAATGGACGGTCGGGGCCACTCTGTGCAAAACTAGCTGCACAGTGGAGGTAAGTATGATATGCTTGTTATTTAAAAAAAAAATTAAAAACGAGCATTTACAATCAATGTGATTCAACTCACGTACAGTGGGGATGGAAAGTATTCAGACCCCCTTAAATTTTTCACTCTTTGTTATATTGCAGCCATTTGCTAAAATCATTTAAGTTCATTTTTTTCCTCATTAATGTACACACAGCACCCCATATTGACAGAAAAACACAGAATTGTTGACATTTTTGCAGATTTATTAAAAAAAGAAAAACTGAAATATCACATGGTCCTAAGTATTCAGACCCTTTGCTGTGACACTCATATATTTAACTCAGGTGCTGTCCATTTCTTCTGATCATCCTTGAGATGGTTCTACACCTTCTTTTTAGTCCAGCTGTGTTTGATTATACTGATTGGACTTGATTAGGAAATCCACACACCTGTCTATATAAGACCTTACAGCTCACAGTGCATGTCAGAGCAAATGAGAATCATGAGGTCAAAGGAACTGCCTGAAGAGCTTAGAGACAGAATTGTGGCAAGGCACAGATCTGGCCAAGGTTACAAAAAATTCTGCTGCACTCTGCTGCACACTCCCTAAAAGCACAGTGGCCTCCATAATCCTTAAATGGAAGATGTTTGGGACAACCAGAACCTTGGTGAGAGAGGTAAAGAAGAACCCAAAGATCACTGTGGCTGAGCTCCAGAGATGCAGTCGGGAGATTGGAGAAAGTTGTAGAAAGTCAAGCATCACTGCAGCCCTCCACCAGTCGGGGCTTTATGGCAGAGTGGCCTGATGGAAGCCTCTCCTCAGTGCAAGACACGTGAAAGCCCGCATGGAGTTTGCTAGAAAACATCTGAAGGACTCCAAGATGGTGAGAAATAAGATTCTCGGGTCTGATGAGACCAAGATAGAACTTTTTGGCCTTAATTCTAAGCGATATCTGTGGAGAAAACCAGGCACTGCTCATCACCTGTCCAATACAGTCCCAACAGTGATGCATGGTGGTGGCAGCATCATGCTGTGGGGGTGTTTTTCAGCTGCAGGGACAGGACGACTGGTTGCAATCAAGGCAAAAAATTCATGCAGCCAAGTACAGGGATATCCTGGACGAAAACCTTCTCTGGAGTGCTCAGGACCTCAGACTTGGACGAAGGTTTACCGTTCAACAAGACAATGACCCTAAGCACACAGCTAAAATAACAAAGGAGTGGCTTCACAACAACTCCGTGACTGTTCTTGAATGGCCCAGTCAGAGCCCTGACTTAAACCCAATTGAGTATCTCTGGAGAGACCTAAAAATGGCTGTCCACTAATGTTTACCATCCAACCTGACAGAACTGGAGAGGATCTGCAAGGAGGAATGGCAGAGGATCCCCAAATCCAGGTGTGAAAAACTTGTTGCATCTTTCCCAAAAAGACTCATGGCTGTATTAGATCAAAAGGGTGCTTCTACTAAATACTGAGCAAAGGGTCTGAATACTTAGGACCATGTGATATTTCAGTTTTTATTTTTTAATAAATCTGCAAAAATGTCAACAATTCTGTACTTCTGTGCTGTCAATATGAGGTGCTGTGTGTACATTAATGAGGAAAAAAAAATGAACGTAAATGATTTTAGCAAATGGCTGCAATATAACAAAGAGTGAAAAATGTAAGGGGGTCTGAACACTTTCCGTCCCCACTGTAAGTGCAGTGTGTGATCCGTTTACTTTTCTTTTTAGCATTTGTTATGCTTATTGACTATTCCTGACTGTTGTTAATTTCTATAATAGGTGTGAGGATTACATATGGAATGTATGTAATGTTTCCTCCTTGGCTCCCAAGTCAAAGCCTCCCGCTCTCCCCCCAACATCAGGTGCCGTGACAATGGAGCTGTCCACACTCCAAACACACTGGAAGGAAAAAAAGAACCGCCGTACACCAATGATGTCACATTAGTCCAATTTTCTTTCAACAAACAACCACAACAGTTACCGCCTGTAGGACTTTACCTCCAACATGTTTTATCCAACAGGGCTTACACGTAGAGATTTACGCATAAGCCTTGTCAGATAGAATGCATTGAAGGGGGGATCCAACCGGTGGGGAATGTATTAGGGCCGCTTATGGAAATTAATCTGGATTAATATAACATCATTGGTGAGCGGTGGTTCTTTTCTTCCCTCCAGGTATTGACATTAGCAGCCGACCTTGGAAGCGTTATGCCCATACATAGGATGATTTTAAATAATGACATTTAGAAATCCTAGACATTGTAACTTATGGTCGCCATAGCAAGAATGAAGTGATGTTTGATATACTAATTATTTTAATTAAAGAATCATATCTTTTAAAACATTGATTTGATTGATTCATTATTGGGTTGATCAATTGGCAGTTTTCTCAATAAAGAAGATGAAATTCTGATGGAAAAGCCAAACAAGTTCAACCAAATCATATTTTTCTTAGTGAAAAAGATGATATGGCAGTAATGTGTGTTGTTGGAACACCAAATACTATAACATACAGTGCCTTGAAAAAGTATTCATACCCCTTGAAATGTTCCCCTTGTTACAATACCCCTTGTTATTTTGTCATGTTACAACCAAAAACGTAAATGTATTTTATTGGGATTTTATGTGATAGACCAACACAAAGTGGCACATAATTGTGAAGTGGAAGGAAAATGATAAATGGTTTTCAATTTTTTTTTACAAATAAATATCTGAAAAGCGTGGCGTGCATTTGTATTCAGCCCTCTTTACTCTGATACCCCTAACTAAAATCTAGTGCAACCAATTACCTTCAGAAGTCACCTAATTAGTAAATAGAGTCCACTTGTGTGTAATTTAATCTCAGTATAAATACAGCTGTTCTGTGAAACCCTCAGAGGTTTGTTAGAGAACTTTAGTGAACGAACAGCATCATGAAGGCCAAGGAACACACCAGACAGGTCAGGGATAAAGTTGTGGAGAAGTTTAAAGCAGGGTTAGGTTATAAAAAAATATTTCAAGCTTTGAACATCTCACGGAGCACTGATCAATCCATCATCCAAAAATGGAAAGAGTATGGCACAACTGTAAACCTACCAAGACATGGCCGTCCACCTAAACTGACAGGCCGTACGAGGAGAGCATTAATCAGAGAAGCAGCCAACAGGCCCATGGTAACTCTGGAGGAGCTATAGAGATCCACAGCTCAGGTGGGAGAATCTGTCCACAGGACAACTATTAGTCGTACACTCCACAAATCTGGCCTTTATGGAAGAGTGGCAAGAAGAAAGCCATTGTTGAAAGAAAGCCATAAGAAGTCACGTTTGCAGTTGCGAGAAGCCATGTGGGGGACACAAACAAGTGCAAGAAGGTGCTCTGGTCAGAGGAGACCAAAATTGAACTTTTTTGCCTAAAAGCAAAACGCTATGTGTGGTGGAAAACTAACACTGCATATCAACCTGAACACACCATGCCCACCGTGAAACATGGTGGTGGCAGCATCATGTTGTGAGGATGCTTTTCTTCAGCAGGGACAGGGAAGCTGGTCAGAGTTGATGGGAAGATGGATGAAGCCAAATACAGGGCAATCTTAGAAGAAACCCTGTTAGAGTCTGCAAAAGACTTGAGACAGGGGCGGAGGTTCACCTTCTAGCAGGACAACGACCCTAAACATACAACCAGAGCTACAATGGAATGGTTTAGATCAAAGCATATTCATGTGTTAGAATGGCCCAGCCAAAGTCCAGACCTGAATCCAATTGAGAATCTGTGGCAAGACTTGAAAATTACTGTTCACAGATGCTCTCCATCCAATCTGACAGAGCTTGAGCTATTTTGCAAAGAAGAATGGGCAAAAATTTCATTCCCTAGATGTGCAAAGCTGGTAGAAACATCCCCAAAAAGACTTGCAGCTGTAATTGCAGCGAAAGATGGTTCTACAAAGTATTGACTCAGGGGGGCTGAATACAAGTGCACGCCACACTTTTCACATATTTATTTGTAAAAAATGTTGAAAACCATTAATCATTTTCTTTCCACTTCGCAATTATGTGCCACTTTGTGTTGGTCTATCACATAAAATCCCAATAAAATACATTTACGTTTCTGGTTGTAACATGACAAAATGTGGAAAATGTCAAGGGGTATGAATATTTTTTCAAGGCACTGTATAAGGTATATAGCTTACATCATTGATTATTTGAAATAAGATGGTATTGTACAGTTCTCCTTCAGTTCCAAGGTGGGGCAAGGCTGGGACAGTTCTTTTTGCACATCTACCTGTTTAGGGTTCTTAGCCTAACACAGGGCAAAAATAAGATTATAAAAAGCTCTTATGGTAAAAAAAAAGTGGTCAAATGAAAAAAAGTATGAGAACATAAATGGAGTAGAGGGAGGAGGTTTCAATGTGTTATTAGGCCAGACAGTGCAGCGGGGTATCGAAGGGTAAGCATAGAAGGCAGAAGGTCTGGTCGACAATTAATGCTGTGTATACTTGTACTAATGCTTTGTACAACTTGGGCACTGCTTCACTCAAAATGGTAGCAGGCCTATTATGCTTGTCACACACAGACACATGTGGGAAGGTCAGGGTGACAGGGTGGTTGTCACATCCTGCATGTTTCCCTCCTCGTTGGAGTCCGGTTTATGTGGCTAGGTCAGGGTGACAGGGTGGTCGTTACGTCCTCCATGTTTCCCTCCTCCTCTTTGGGTGCCAATTTATGTAAATAGGTCAGCTTGACAGGGTGGTCATCACTTCCTCCATGTTTGTCTCCTCAGACACCAAGCAAGGGCCACATGAGAGGCCTACCCCAGGGTGGGTTCTTCTGGACTACGCTAGGCACTTTGTTTAGGGTCATCACACTACTTCTGGAGTAGCTTTAATTGAGCCATGCTCATGAGCTGGACAGATGATCAAACATGTACGAACTCTAGCAAACTCTCTCGGTGTCATAAATACCAACATGGTCACTTGTGCATTTAGGAAGGACATGCAGAGCCCTTGTCCTCGCCACTAGTCCAGAGTATCACCTTTACCCAACTTCCAGTAACATTATGGGGTCCCGCCATGCACCTAGCTGGACTCCATGGGTGCACTGACTTAACTCTTTCTCTTCTGTACCTGTGTACAGGATGAGTGCCCCAGTGGTGTAGATCTGCTCCCGTTGCTATGAGGGACAGATCACGGCTGAAGCAGCGCCAACAGCATCTCCCTCGCTGCAAGAGGCTATCTCACTTGCTACCCTTAGTAAGCGCTTTATTAACTCTTGCACTGATGTCTTCATACCCAGTGTGTTTAATGACCTGAGCTGTAGACTATGTGTGCCAGTTACTTGCATTGCACCCCTTTATTAACTTCAGATCAGGCAAGGGCAAAGTTTCAAACATTTTACTTGAAGAATAGGTTAACATGATGATAAAGACAATTGACAGTCCAAAATAAGGTGCTAATATTTCCTAACATCCCTAACTTCAGGCTTGTAGCTGCCCCAGTATCTCTGTTCAAGCAAAAGTCCAATACTGGTTGAGTCCATGTCTGGAATCTAGTTCCAACTTCTGCATGACACTGGTCATCCAGACTCCGGTAACGGCATCAGGTGAGCCTGGCAGGGTGGACTAGGGTTAAACTGCTGTCCTACTTCTCTTCCCATTGACTTCTATCAGCACCATATCTCTTTCTGGATCCAGACCTTAGTCCCTTTTATATCTTAGAGGACCAGGGGGGTGAGACTCAGCAAAACCCGCCAAGAAAAATGCCAAGACAAACTTGGGAATAAGGGTTAACCCCTAACTACCTGCTGGGGCAGCAGTGACCACTACTACCTGCCTACACACACAATGAAAATTTCAGGCAATTTCAACCATATTCAACCAGCTTTCTATCATTAAAGTGGAGTTCCAATAAAAAAAAAATAATTCAAAGTCAGCAGCTACAAATACTGCAGCTGCTGAATAATCGGACACTTACCCATCCCAGGGTCCAGCGATGCGGGGGAATGAAGCCCTGCTCATCTCCCCCTCCTCTCTGCGGCGCCGGCATTGTCACTGTGGGTGCCCGGCTGTGGCTTCACAGCCAGGCACGCACTGGCCGGGCAATCATCTGGGACCTGTGATGTGTCCCAGATGATTGCCGAGAGGGAGGGGAGAGAGGTGATCTCCCTTCCGGCACCGCGGTGCCTCAGGAGGAAGTGGGAGCTGGAACCCTCTAAAAAGAGGGTTTCCGCTCCCCCCCCAAAAAATGTGGGGGGAGCCAAATATGGCATGTCAGGGGCTCACCTTCCCTTAAAGCGGAAGTTGCATATTTGGGTGGAACTCCGCTTTAAGCCCAGGTTCACACTGAGCTGCGGGAAGGAAGCTGTGCTGAGCCGATTTCACTCCCGCATGTAAGTCCCGATTTCAGCCGCAATTTCACAGACATCTGTGTGCGTTTTTGCACAGATGCCAATGGAAATCACACCCCAAAATCACAAAAAGTAGTACAGAAACTACTTTTTGAAATCGGTTTTGCGCCGCAAATGCAGTCTCGCTCCGATTAGGACGGTGCTATTTCCAGCAATTGGTGCTGATTTGACATGCGATTTGACATGTCAAATCGCACCAATGCGAACCAGGGCTGATTGTAACCTACTGTTTTTAAAAAAAATGATTCAAAGGGCTGTGGTTATTTTTTACAATACAAAGCTGGTTGAAAGTAGATAAAATTGCTTAACAAATGCCGCATTTGTCCTTAAGTCAAAGGGGATGTAGAAATTGCAGTCATAATGGTTATAGGAATGTCAACAAAGAGGACATGGAGAAGCCAGACAGTATAAAGCTATTATTTACATGATTTAACATGTAAACGCAGAAGCAGCTATACACACTTTGCCTGCTGGTGAGCCGATTGTCTAAATCAGCTGCAGGGCATTCTAGCTAGCTACCCATTACATAATTCATATCCACCCACTCACATCGGTCTATCCCAATCTTCAGTGCTCTATTATAAAACGGCATATAGAGGTTTCATGACAATAACTGATCACTCATGAACCAGGTGCTGTTCTATATATTCAGCAACACAATATATCATCTAAAGAAGGCACAGTAACATAGAACATCAGCTGTCATGATATTCCTTTCTTTTTTCTGTCCAGACACATGTCTCTTGGATGTGGCCCTTTATATTCTAAACAGGTTTAATAAAAGACTTGGCACAATAATCTACAACAGTGTGACAACAGAGCTGCAGAGTGTACATTTACAGCTGCTGAGTGGTGAATGTGTTACTAAACCCACAGCAGTAAAATCAGTCTGTATATGCAGTAAAGTATGCTTGTTATACTTACTGTAGAACTTAAGGGGTTAATCCTCCACACCGTGTAAAAAGGCTGTTTGATCCTGTCTTCTCTGATTACTGTCCCCAATGCATCTCCTTGGAGTCACTCTACACATGCTTAGTTTGATGTGTATTGCTAGAGAGGTTTTTTTTGTTCTTGGGAGGGTGCATGTGATCAGCACAGGGCCAATCAGCACTGTCCAGACAGAGGGTCAGGGGTCCTGTAGCCTCATAGGACAATCAGAGTAAAAATGAAAACTCCTCCTACAAGCTTTAACCAGACACTGATAGACGTGATAAGACTGCTATGTACTGCTGGTAAGAAAAGGTATTTAGTAGTTTATATTTACTGAAACTATTGCATTTTCATGTTCTGTGTACTGTGGAAGACCAGATATAGTGAATGCAGAGTCCTGGGTTTAGTAACACTTTAATAGCTTGTAAATATAAGTAACAGAGGATATGCTTTCACGATGCCTTAGAATATTATCATTGCCAAGTATTAAAAAGTGTAAATTGCCAAATGACACCACCATATAAAAGAGAATGAATAAACATGACACTGTAGGGTTTAAGCCCAGTCTCCTACTATTTAACCTTAACCCCACATTTCCCTCCCTCCAAAAACATCATAAAGGACTCAAACTAGTTTTTGGAGTAAATGGCCTCACGGCCTTAAATTTTCTTTATTAAAATATAAATTACCATAAATATATAACATAAATAACCGTAACTTTTAATAATACTTTATTGTGTAACTATCAGTAAACAACTATCACCATGGTCACTGTAAACAATTCTTTTTCTTGAACCTACCAGTCGGGAACCCCTGACTCGGCAGAACCCTAACTTCCGGTGACCAAAACCTTTTTACCTCCTCCAAGCCCTACATAGCCTGAAAGTACACAACTTCAATCCCCAACCTTCATGGATGGGTACCAGCAAAAACTCCCCATCCAATGGATGGGTACCATAACGCAACCCCCATCCCCTGGATGGGTACAACATGTTTCATACATGTAACTTGAGAAATCCTATTCAAGGAAACCAAAAAACTGCCAAAAAACACAGGGCGGGTGGGTGGGAATCTTCTTCCTCCGCCGTTCTTCGAATGACATCACTTGCCCCCTCCTGTTCTACTTCCCCTCACTGCTCCCTCAGCCCCTCCCTTATCCTTAAAGGGCCAGAAACTCTCTTCCCATATTAACTGTGCCATCCCCAGCACTGTCATGCCGGCCCTGCACCGATCGTTGCACTTAGCTCCGGGCCTCTCTTTATAGAATTTTTGTGCCCTGTCAGGGTCTTTGTTATACATAAATATGGATTATTCCTGCAAATTCTTGGAAGCATACACTTCATCCACCGGAATAGTAGGGATATCATTAAATGTCAATTCAACAGTCTCAGTTGAGTTACTTGCATGGGGTTTGTCCACAATGCGAATGGGTAGAATCAAGGTATAACACTTGAGGTTCTGAACACAAGTATAACAGGAATGCCAGGGTTGAATTAAGGGGGGTGTTACTGAAACATATCAAAAAATAATTCTAAATTTAGTGGGGTGGCCTTTATCATAGTATACACATTTTTATAAGAGGTAGGGGCCAAAGGGGCTTTTTAAAGGTTCCCACCTTAAAGTAGTTCTAAACTCTAATACCGCGTACACACAATCGGAATTTCCAACGGGAAATGTTCGATGTGAGCTTGTTGTCGGAAAGTCCGACCGTGTGTGTATGCTTCATCGGACATTTGTTGTCGGAATTTCCGCTCACAAATGTTTGAGAGCAGGTTCTCAAATTTTCAGACA
Source organism: Aquarana catesbeiana (assembly GCF_042186555.1). Lineage (NCBI taxonomy): Eukaryota > Metazoa > Chordata > Amphibia > Anura > Ranidae > Aquarana > Aquarana catesbeiana. The sequence goes on along the minus strand of NC_133332.1, from coordinate 232,218,269 downwards.
AAAAACGTTGTTGTCGGAAATTCCGAGCGTGTGTACACAAGTCCGACGCACCTAATTCCACGCATGCTCGGATTCAAGTACGAGACGGAAGCTCTAGGTCTTGTAAAACTAGCATTCGTAATGGAGATAGCACATTCGTCACGCTGCTAATTTTTAAATCTTTCAATGCAGCGCATTCTCTTCTTCTTTATAATGCTAGAATAATGAAGTTGCTTTGCTGCTGATATTCACACAGAGCTCTGACAAAGGGATATCTTATTATTCTCCTGAATAATCTTTGTTTTGTTTTTTGTTTTTCACAAGATCTCCAAAATAACCTTTTTTTATTTATTTATTTATTTTTTTTTATAGTGATCTACTTTTTTTTTGTTTTTCCTCAATATCTCCTGAAAAACTTTTTTTTTTTTAAACCACTTTGTAAAATCATAAATCAGTGATCAATAATAACATCTAGTTAACATCATTATTTTTGGCAAGAAATATGTTGAACAATGCTATACCTGGCTCAAGCTGGGCTCCTCCGCATCTTCCTGGGTGGAAGGCCCAGGCTGTACTTTGGAAGCCTCATCTGAGGTGGAAGAGTGGAAGAAAGTGTGGAAGAAAGGGATGAGAGGGATGGCCTGGGTTCACTCTGGTCTCACAAAAACCAAAGTCTCTCATAGTACCAGAGCCTGGGGACATAAATTTCATCTGCTGCTGCTCCTGATCTCATGGAATCCTGGACCTTTTTGTGTTCCCTATTATCTGTGCTCCTCAGGCCACCAATTGTGCATTTCAAATAGTTGATGTCTGCCGTGGGAATCACCGGCTTCACCAATTCCAACAGATGATCTAGCGCTGCCTTCCTCTTTAGTTTGTTGTTATAAAATTGGTGTTTCACTTGCCACAGACAGGGCAGCTCTCTGTACTTATCAATAAAGTTGGGGAGGAAGTCATGGTCATTAAATTTTCTCTGCAAGACACAACACATGACAAGCCCTAATGTCAGGCTAAACTCTCCTAATCTTGTCCCCATATAGGCCTCAATCTATAAGCAGTATAGGCCACTAACCACTGATGCCCCAAGTTAAAATTGTACCTTCGTTTGCACAATCGGCGCTTACGCTACTCCATCCTCCGCTCACAGATCGTACGTACCACGCACGCGTGTTATGCTTTATATACACTGCGCATGTGTGAAACTCCGCCCTGAACTTCTTTCTAGTGTATTCCCTGCCGCTTCTCTTTCAGCACAGTGGGAGAGCACATAGCGGAGAGACAGCAGGTGCTCCATTCGTAATGGAGATAGCACATTCGTCACGCTGCTAATTTTTAAATCTTTCAATGCAGCGCATTCTCTTCTTCTTTATAATGCTAGAATAATGAAGTTGCTTTGCTGCTGATATTTACACAGAGCTCTGACAAAGGGATATCTTATTATTCTCCTGAATAATCTTTGTTTTGTTTTTTGTTTTTCACAAGATCTCCAAAATAACCTTTTTTTATTTATTTATTTATTTTTTTTATAGTGATCTACTTTTTTTTTGTTTTTCCTCAATATCTCCTGAAAAACTTTTTTTTTTTTTATAGTGATCTCCATAATATTTTTTGTTGTTTTGCGTGTCAAGTTACCACAACACCTTTATTATCTTGTATTTATTGACCTCAAAGAGGTTGGTTGGTGTTGGTGTCCCTTGTTAATTTGACATTGTATTTTTTAAATGTACCTGCCTACTCACAAACAAACTTTCCTTTTTGAACTTTTTGAAGTAAAACACATAGCCAATTATTTATCCAAACAAAAATAAAAAATTTATTAGGCGTGCTAACAAAATAAAGAGGAAGGCGATACTGAAGAAACAGTTGGAATTGGTGAAGCCTTTGTTCCCCAGGGCAGACATCAATTATTTGACCGGCAAAATTGGTAGCCTGAGGAGTCCATTTAATAGGGAGCACAATATGGTCCAGGACTCCGAGAGATCGGGAGCAGCAGCAGATGACATGTATGTCCCGAGGCTGTGGTCTTACAACAGCCTGTGTCTTTTGCCAGACCACATCAAACCCAGGCCATCACTCTCAACACTTCCTTGCATGCTTCCTTCCAGGCTGTGGCTGTGGTGTTGGAGGTGTTGCTGGACGTGGTGGAGGAGTCATATGGTCCAACTCACAGATGTGGCTTTTATTGGTGAGTTCACCCCTCACCCCCTTATTTAGGGCCTGAAATATGACCTCCTCACAGATGAGACGTTAGCCCTCCTCCATTACTTGCATCTTACTAGTCGTCATACACGCAAAAGACTCCTGGGCACTAGGGGCGGTTGTGAGTACCGCAGTAGCCTGCCTGAGCAAATTAGTCGCTGACTCCTCTAGGTTCCTCGCCTTCCTGGTCCTTTTTGTTGGAAGGTGGAGGGGAGGAACCTGGGATTCGGTCAGGCTACTGGGCACGGCCACCTCCTGGCTGCCACTTTCCACGGCCACCTCCTGGTTGCCACTTTCCACAGCCTCCTCCTGGCTGAGACTTTCCTATGTATGAAAATGGGACATAGTTTTAGTTTTTGGTCATCAATCACACACAATTTTGAGCTCATGACTGTTGCAAATTGAATGTTAACAAATAGAAAAGACTATCATTCTGACCCCAGCATTTTTCATTCTTGTCCCAATCATTTTTGGCTACTATTGTCTATTGATATGTAAACCACTTTGTAAAATCATAAATCAGTGATCAATAATAACATCTAGTTAACATCATTAATTTTTTGACAAGAAATATGTTGAACAATGCTATATCTGGCTCAAGCTGGGCTCCTCTGCATCTTCCTGGGTGGAAGGCCCAGGCTGTACTTTGGAAGCCTCATCTGAGGTGGAAGAGTGGAAGAAAGTGTGGAAGAAAGGGATGAGAGGGATGGCCTGGGTTCACTCTGGTCTCACAAAAACCACAGTCTGTCATAGTACCAGAGCCTGGGGACATAAATTTCATCTGCTGCTGCTCCTGATCTCATGGAATCCTGGACCTTTTTGTGTTCCCTATTATCTGTGCTCCTCAGGCCACCAATTGTGCATTTCAAATAGTTGATGTCTGCCGTGGGAATCACCGGCTTCACCAATTCCAACAGATGATCCAGCGCTGCCTTCCTCTTTAGTTTGTTGTTATAAAATTGGTGTTTCACTTGCCACAGACAGGGCAGCTCTCTGTACTTATCAATAAAGTTGGGGAGGAAGTCATGGTCATTAAATTTTCTCTGCAAGACACAACACATGACAAGCCCTAATGTCAGGCTAAACTCTCCTAATCTTGTCCCCATATAGGCCTCAATCTATAAGCAGTATAGGCCACTAACCACTGATGCCCCAAGTTAAAATTGTACCTTCGTTTGCACGATCGGCGCTTACGCTACTCCATCCTCCGCTCACAGATCGTACGTACCACGCACGCGTGTTATGCTTTATATACACTGCGCATGCGTGAAACTCTGCCCTGAACTTCTTTCTAGTGTATTCCCTGCCCCTTCTCTTTCGGCACAGTGGGAGAGCACATAGCGGAGAGACAGCAGGTGTAGGCAGAGAACAGCAATGACAACGAAAGCCCGGAGCCAGAAACGTCCCCATCCAGGAGGAGATTTAAGGCCTCAAATATGCCCTTTGTAGAGATGGTGGAGATGGTGGACATCTTGAAGAGGGCAGACTATGATGGGAAGTATGGACTGTACCCAAACCCAAATGTGAGAAAGGCCAAGATCATGACTAAAGTTGTGAGAAGTCTGCACAGGAATTTTGGGGTACGACGATCCAAGGAGCAATTGAGGAAACGCTGGTCAGACCTGAATTTGAGGGAGCATGATCAGTACAGAAGTATTAGGAAACTGTTTCTAAAAAGTAAGTATTTATACTGTGTTCCTATTATTATTATTACTTGCATGCTGCTCCATGTGCTTTTCTTTACTGTTGTACAGTTTAAAATGGCATTTAAAATGGCCAGTTTCAGGTTCGTGGGGACAGTAATTGTTCATAGTAAACATTGTTCGCTCGACCACTAATCACTGACCGAGGATCTCCGCCAGACATGGCCGGTCTGCACTGTGCACGGGATGGTCTCCCGGGAATGCGCCATTTAGGTGCTCCTCACTAATGCTGACCGGCTATCTTGGAAGGAAGCTAAAGAGATCCTAACAGTGTTTCTGTGTTTCCTGATTGATCCACTAAGCCTGTACTGACCCCCCTGAATAAGGGCGGTCGCAGGCTTTCTGGTAAGCCTCCACTGTTTACTCTAAGGTGAGGGGCAGCACTGGTGTTAAAAAGTTCAGACCCAGGGTCTCCTATCGGATATTTCCCATCTGGATATCTTTATTCACAAACTATTTTTTTTCACGATTTTTCACAATTTTTTATGGTTTAGCTATGCACTGTTTATTTGTTTCAATTTTTATGGACTTTTAAATTATCATTTGTATTTGATTAGCACAATTGCACTTATTATTATTATACATAATTTTATTATTTGTGGTACTTATCTAGCGCTGCACTCATATTTTTATTTCTAGTGCACTTGTAGTGCAAAGTGGATTTTCCTTTAGTAAATAACCCCCACAGTGCTCTAAAATTTGCCCCAATCAGGCCATTTTAGGGACTCAAAGCAATTAATTCATGGAGCTAAAAAGGATGAATATTCTTTGCATTAATGCATTACATACATTAACAACAAAAACAATGTGTGTAGCAGACCCACAACATAATAGTTAGCTCAAGAAGAGATTGTCACCTCATGTATCAAATAAATTATGTTTGCACTATTGAAGAAAATGGTCAAAAATAAAAGGCATTGGAGAACCTAGGACAGCTAAAAGAAACACAAGCAGTAAATCAAATGAAATATGAGTTCGGTTTATAAAACAAAAATGTATTTAAAAAATGTTTTACACATTGTCTGGCATATCAATGGCCCCCCTACCCACAAAGTACTCTACATACTTTTGTCGAACTTTGCGGGCGATATGGGGGGGGCAAGTCAGGACGCCAGCTTCAAGTGCCGTCAAGGTTGTTTGATTTTGAAAGCCGGCCTCAGTCCCAACTGAGGCCACATAGTTTGTTGCATTTTTCCTTAGGAAATTATGGAGTATGCAGCATGCAAGGACAATATGATTCAGTTTATATTCTGCCATGTTGACTGGTGTGAGAAATAGGCGGAACTGGCTGGCCATTATTCCAAACGCATTCTCCACCACTCTTCTGACTCTGGTCAGCTGGTAATTAAAAACCCTCTGGTCCGGGGTGAGGGTCCTCATCGGGAACGGCCGCATCAGATGATCACCCAGCCCAAATGCTTCATCAGCCATGAAGACAAATGGGAGTCCTGCCACGTTGTCTTCCGGAGGTGGCAAGCCCAAGCCACCATTCTGGAGACGTCTGAAGAACTCCGTCTGGGCGATGACTCCACCATCTGACATCCGGCCATTTTTCCCCACGTCCACATACAGGAACCCTTATGTCGCCGACACCACCGCCAACAGCACAATACTATTAAACCCCTTATAATTGTAATAGTATGACCCCGAGTTGGGGGGTGGGACAATGTGGACATGCTTCCCATCTATTGCCCCTCCACAGTTGGGAAAGTCCCACTGCTTGGCAAACTGGGAGGACACAGTCTGCCATTCCTGTGTGTTTGAAGGAAACTGTGGAGTCAAACAAGAAAAAAAAAAATTGTACTTTGGACCTGGGCCCGCTTTGAGGACATTTGGCGTGAATGGTGGCTGGGGAGAGCAATTCATCGAGACCGGTTGCTTATCGTGAGGGCAGGATGGCCTACGAAGAGCCACTCAGTCTCGATTCAGGAGGAAGGGGGAGGTAGGAGGAGACTACGTGACCCTCATTTTTATGCGTGAGGAGACTGTAAGGGACTACAGCTGCATAAAGATGTTACACATGAATTGCTGGAGGGTAGCAGAAAGTGCCTTTCTCCTGACTTTGCCGGATCAGACCAGCCTGCCTGTTAGGACCTGGGACCTCTGGTGTGTCTGGCAGTGACTCTGCTTGCTGAGCCACCTGGAATGCTGGATGGTTCCTTAGACAATTCCTTGGCCAGTTCCTTGAATGATCTTGTCTTGAATCTTGTTTGCCTTGAACCCTTTGCTCCTCCCATGAACTTCCTGATTTAAGCTATGACAGAAGCAAGATATTGGCTGGTGAAGGCACAATATTCTGGCGACCAGGAAGTGTCCTGGTCGCCAGAATATTGTGCCTTCACCAGCCAATATCTTGCTTCTGTCTCTCCTGCTGCAGACCGTGTCTTTGCTACCATTCGTTACCGACATCTGGCTTGTTCCTCAACTACGCTTCTGCGGAATCCCAACCTGCAACTATTTGTTACCGACTTTTGGCTTGTTTCTCGACTACGCTTCTGCTTGATCCCTACCTGCTATATCCTCTACTGGACCCTGGCTTGCTCACCTCCTGGTGGGGCTATCCTGAGGCCTGCAACCTGGTACTAACACTCAGCAAAGCCCATCTCCACCATCAGGAGCTCTGGTGAATACTGGTTAGTGCTTAGACCCCGCACCTCAGGTGAACCCGTGTCATCAGCCAGGGTGATATGTGTGAATATCTGCTCCGCTGCTATAGCTACTGGCCTCTGAACCTGACTCCAGACCGTTACAGAATATTTTGGCCCAAAACATGGAGGCCGTTGTAGCAGCTGCTGTGGCTACTCTCAGGGTGCAAATCGCTGAGTAGCAGACATTCGGTGTTAACTACTAGGAAAATTTTTCTGAGTTACAAATTGAAGTGAAAGGGCTACAAGAGGACATTCTTGATCTGCATAAACAATTGCAGGACTCTCGTGCCCTAGATATCGTGCACAAATTCCCCTTCCACTCAAGTTTAACGGAGACCACCGCCATTATAGAGGGTTCCTTAATCAATGTCGTATATACTTTCAGATGCAACCTGCTGCATTTACTTCTGACAGGAAAAAGGTTCTGTTTATTATCAACCTCCTGACTGAGGAAACCTGAGCCTGGGCCTCCCCTTATGTGGAGAAAGATGATGTCATCCTGGATGATTTCAATTCTTTTGTGACTACGATGAACTAAGTTTTCGATGATCATAACCGCTGTGCTACTGCTGAGGCAAAATTGCACAATTTATGGCAGGGTAGACGCTCTGTTGCAGAGTACACAACTGAATTCCGACGTTGAATCTCAGATACCAATTGGAATCTAGCAGAGCAAAAGAGTCAGTTCCGTCAAGGACTCGCGGAACAAGTAAAAGATGAGCTTGCCAGAGTAGAAAGTCCTGACGACCTTGAGGCTTTTATTAAGTTATGTATTCTAATTGATCAAAGACTTACTGAAAGGAGAAAGAAGAGACTGGGAATCCTAGGCAGTAATGGTGGAATGTGTTTTTCTACTACTCAGTATCCTCCTAAGGGTCCAAGAGTTCTTCCGCATTCTGACACTCCTGAACCTATGCAGGTGGATGCTATTAAAAGATCTATTACTACTCAGGAGAAAAAGACGACGTTCAATGAACTTATGTCTTTAATGTGGAGACTCTGGACATTACGTAGTTAATTGTCCCAATAAATTTAAAAGAACAATTGCGGCAACAGATGTTACAGTATCTGAACAAATAAACTCAATTTCTCAGTCCGTCTCTCATTTGATTCAGGAAGCAAATAAAGTTAATTCTTTATCAACTCATTTTGTCATCCCTATAAGGCTTGTTGTTGAAAGCGATGAAATACCTTGCTCTGCTATGCTGGACTCAGGGGCCGGGGGAAACTTCATGGACATTGAATTTGCCCAAAATAATAACGTTCAAATAAGAAATAAACTCTCCCCTATTGATATGGAAACTGTGGATGGCTCACCTTTGTCTTCAGGACCTGTTACCCATGAGACGGTTCCGCTTAAACTCCTAATTGAGACTGACCATCAGGAGACTATCAGCTTTCAGCTGATCACATCACCCAAGTTCCCTATCATCCTGGGCATTCCTTGGTTCTCTATCCATAATCCCTCCATCAACTGGGAGACACGTTCTTTAAGCTTTACATCTGACCATTGCAAAAAATCATTGCAAAGAATCTTATCAAATAAGCCCTCCACCAACCCAAGATTTACAAACAGTTTTGGCAACTATGCAGTCATATGACAAGCTACCTCCACAATATCTTGCGTTTTGGGACGTTTGTGATAAAAAGAACGCAGATCAGCTGCCTCCTCATCGCTCTTATGATTGTCCCATTGAATTGCTTCCAGGGACAGAAATACCATTTGGTCGCCTTTATTCTTTATTAGAAGCTGAACTAAAGGTGCTCAGGGAGTGGTTTAATGAGAATCTAGAGAAGGGTTTTATCAGACACTCAACCTCTCCTGCTGGGGCAGCCTTATTCTTTGTGGCGAAATAGGACAGAGATTTAAACAGGATCACAATTAAGAATCGCTATCCATGCCCACTGATTCCAGAAATACTTGTGCATACAACCTTGTCCGCATTCGTCCCGGAGATGAATGGAAAACTGCTTTCAGAACCAGATATGGACATTTTGAGTCTCTGGTCATGCCCTTTGGACTTTGCAATGCTCCCACAACTTTTCAACATTTCATTAATGATGCTTTTCGAGATTTGCTGGATCAGTTTGTAATAGCATATTTGGATGACATTCTCATTTTCTCTAATAATTTGGAAGAACACCGCAAGCATGTCTGTATTGTTTTTGAGACATTAAGGCGGAATCAACTTTACATCAAACTAGAGAAATGCAAGTTTGAACAAACTCAGATCCAGTTCTTGGGATACATAATTTCTTCTGAAGGGGTAAGCATGGATCTTGATGAGGTCAAAGCAGTGGTGGATTGGCCTGTCCCTAGGAATGTTAAGGAGATACAGTGATTTATTGGATTTGCCATCTTTTACAGAAGATTTATAAGGAATTTCTCCAAAGTAATTTCTCCAATTACACAGCTGACAAAGAAAGGGATGCCCTTTTTGTGGTCATCTAAGGCACAGGCTGCCTTTAGTAAACTAAAAACTCTCTTGACTTCTGCACCAATACTGGTACATCCAGATCCAGAACTACCTTTCATCGTAGAAGTTGATGCTTCTAATTCTGCTGTGGGAGCTATCCTTTCTCAGTGAATTGGAGAAAAAAATGCAGCTTCATCCTTGTGCTTATTTCTCTCGACTGAAGTCTTTAGCCGAAAAGAATTATGACTTTGGAAACAAGGAGCTGCTGGAAATTAAGGAAGCATTTTCTGAGTGGAGGCATCTGCTGGATGGGGCTGAGCACCCTGTAACCGTTCTCAACGATCATAGAAATTTAGAATTTATTCCTTCTGCTAAAAGGTTGTCATGTAGACAAGGACGTTGGACCCTATTCTTCTCTAGATTCAATTTTGTTATCTCATACCACATTGGGTCAAGGAATGGTAAAGCTGATGCCCTATCGCGGATGTTGTCTGGGCCTCTCCAGGAAAGAAACTCTGAATGTACGATCCTGCCTCAAAAGAACTTTCTAAGGGCCACGAGTTCGAAGACATTTCTTAATCTTCTCAAGGAGGGGTATGAGAATGATCCACTTCTTAATAATCCTCCTAAGGACATTAACCTCAAGTACAACAACGGTTTTTGGACTTAAGCGCATTGCCTCTATGTACCTGAATCAATTCAGGTGGAAGCCCTCGGGTTGGTTCACGACTCTAAACTTGATGGTCATTTTGGTGTTCCTAAGACAGAAGAACTCTTATCACGTTCCTTTTGGTGGCCTGGGTACAAGAAAGATGTAAAGAGTTATGTGGCTTTGTGTCTAACCTGTGCTCGCAAAAAGACACTCCGATCTTCTCCTCTGGGGTTACTTCTACCACTGCCTGTTCCATCAAGACCATGGGGGTCAATTTCTATGGACTTTGTGGTCGACCTTTCTCTTTCAAAAGTGATGACCACCATTCTGGTAGTCGTTGACCGCTTCACTAAGATGGCTCATTTTATTGCAGTTAAGGGGTACCCTCCGCCGAACATACTGCTGAGGTAATGGTTCGAGAAGTTTTTAAACTTTATGCAATTCCTGATGATGTGGTGTCTGACAGAGGAGTACATTTTACCTCAAAATTTTGGAGAAGTTTTTGCTCAGCTTTGGGTGTAACAATGAATCTGTCCTCTGCTTTTCACCCGCAGTCTAATGGTCAGACCAAGAGGATCAACCAAACTCTGGAACAATACCTTCGATGTTTCGTGAGTTATCTTCAGGATGAATGGGTGGACTACCTTCCTACGGCAGAGTTTGCTTATAATAACTCTAAACATAGCTCTACCTCCCAAAGCCCATTTTCTTAAACACTAGGTATCATCCAGTTTTTATTTCTGACCTCCCTATCTCAACTTCAATTCCTGCTGTTACCAACAGACTAACTGCATTACATGAGATCCAGGAGAAATTGACTGATACATTGAAGGAGGGGCAGGAATATAACAAGAAGGCCGCTGACAGACATCATAGGTCTATTCCCACCCTTCACGTAGGTGACAAAGTTTGGTTATCTACCAAAAATGTGAAGGTTCAGGTTCCATGTGCTAAGTTGGGTCAAAAGTTTGTGGGACCTTTTGAGATTTCTGCTCAAATCAACCCGGTCACTTTTCGCCAAAAACTTCTTGACAATATGAAATTTCACCCTGTTTTTCATATATCGCTACTCAAACCGTTTCATGAAAATACTTTTTCTGGAAGAATTCATCCTCCTCTTCCACCTGTTGTGGTACAGGGTGAAGAAGAATTTGTGGTGGGAAAAATTCTTGACTCCAGGATCTCTAGGAACAAATTGCAATATCTGGTTTAATGGGAAGGATATGGGCCAGAAAAAAATTCTTGGAAGCCCCAAAGAGAATGTTTATGCCCCTAGATTAACAAGGGAATTCCACCAGAGGTTTCCTCAGAAACCTGGCCCTAAGACATCCAGGGGATGTCATGGGTGGAGGGGAGTAATGTTAGGACCTGGGCTTGAACCTGGCACCTCTGCTGTGTCTGGTGGTGACTCTGCTTGCTGAGCCACCATGAATGCTGGACAGTTCCTTAGACAATTCCTTGAATGATCTTGTCTTGAATCTTGTTTGCCTTGAACCTTGAACTCTTTGCTCCTCCTATAAACTTCCTGATTTAAGCCATGTCTCTGCACTTCCTGATCACCAGAATATTGTGTCTTTACCAGCCAATATCTTGCTCCTGTCTCTCCTGCTGATGACTGCATCTTCGCTACCATTTGTTACTTGACTATACTTCTGCTGAATCCCAACCTGCAACTATTTGTTACCGACTTTTGGCTTGTTTCTCAACTATGCTTCTTCTTGATCCCTACCTGCCATATCTTCTACTGGACCCCAGCTTGCTCACCTCCTGGTGGGGCTATCCTGAGGACCGCGACTTGGTACTAACATGCAGCAAAGCCCATCTCCACCATCAGGAGCTCTGGTGAATACCGGTAGGTGCTTAGACTCCGCACCTCAGGTAAACCTGTGTCATCAGCCAGGGTGACCTGTGTGAATATCTGCTCTGCAGCTATAGCTACTGGCCTCTGAGCCTGACTCCAGACCGTGACACTGCCACCCAGTGTGCCCAATGGATGGACCTTTCCTATTGCAAGGACACTTGGGTGAGGCTTGTTCCTAAACTAACTCTTTAAGGAGCCTGTTTGTCCGGGGAGGGGCCCCTCCCATCAGGAATTTCAAAAAAGAACTGTTCACCTTGTTCTTATGTGTTTTTTTTCCCCAATGTCTCTGTCAGCAGGTCATAACCCCCTCCTGACAGAACAAACAGAAAAAAATTGTATTTTGGATTGAATTTTGATATTTCTGTCAGCAGGATGCTAACCCCCTCCTGACAGAAACTGTACAGTGTGTAGATAGGTTTGAGTGTAGGATGTTTTTGTATTTTTTGTCTTCTCTTAGAATCTTCTGGGATGGGATGGCTGTCCATCCCCTCTGGCTGGAGTCAGGATTTCTCTCGAGGGAGAGGTGCTGTGACTCAGATGTATATTGTGTGTTACTGTTAGCTGAAGGGACCTGTAGCTAGGTGTGTGTTATGTTGTACAGATGTAAATACTTACCAGAGGTTTTTATATATTTTTGTATGGATTTATTTGTACAGTTCCCCATCCAAGTTGATTCCTTTTCCCCTTCCAATTTATCTTATGGGATGCCCTTGCTCCTGGGCCCAGCTGGATTTTGGTGGGGGGTGAGTGTAGCACCCTCTACATGGGTAGGTGCTAGATTACGATTATTTTTGTAAGTATAGGTACATTTAGGCAGGCCTGCTGGCATCCAGGCCTGTTTGTGTGAGCTGGAAGTGGCTCAAAGTTAGCAGCTGGCGATTCATGGTCAGCATCACTGAGACCTCCCTCTTTCTTCTAGAGGGTTCTAGAAGGAGGGGAGGAGAGGAAAGGTGAAGCTGCCTTGGGTATTCTAAAGGAAAATGACCAATCCCCAACCTGGATTGGCAGGGGGCAGGCCTCCTTAAATACCCAGAATTAGCCCAGATGGAGAGGAGATGTCGGGTGGAAGAACTGGAGATGGAGTACTAGGCTGTCGGGGCCTTTGAGGGAGCTCCCCAATCTGGGGGGTGACCTTGGGCCTGGGCTTGGGTGCAGGACAGAGCCTTTCAGGAAAGCATGGTGGTTCTGGACAGGAGGAGCAAGAGAGGACAGCAGATGCTAGTACTGCCAGGCAAGTCTTCAGGAGGGAACCACCGGTTGCAGCCAGGAGGGCTGGTGAGTGACATGTGCAGTCAGGAGGACTGGGGAGGCACGCCTGGGAGGACTGGGAGCCAGCAGTCAGCGATAGGTGCAGAGCCAGTAGTGACTGCAATGTCATGGGCAGTGGAGTCAGGCAGCTGCAGCCAGGAGGGCTGACAGGGCCTGAAGAGTGGGAGCAGTAGTCCACCAATAGGATAAATAGCACTAAAGACATTTCATTTCTTGCTACACCATAGGGGCACACTGTCCCTGCCTGCAAAAGGCAATTTCTGAGGCCTGGCTGATCCAGTGTCAGGCCTAACTTTAAATGTGCTAGCTGCTCCTGGGAGTTAGGAGTTGTGCATGAGGAAGGAATAGTCTGCAAGCAAGGAAAGTGCTGGAGGAGACTGAAGTGGTAATTTGTACAGGGAAGTGTATATACTTTTCCCAATTGATTGATATACAATCCGCCAATTGACTGATATACAATCCGCCAATTGACTGATATACAATCTGCCAATTGATATACAATCTATCAATTGATTGATATATAATGTACCAGTTGATTGATACACAATTTACCGGGCATCCCATATTTCCCGCATCCCATCCAAGTTAAATAGAATAAACAAAAACAAGCACATGGACCGTTCATTGCCTTGAAGTGGCTGAGGAGTGAATGCCGGGCTAGGCAGGGTGACAGGTGGACCACTACACTCAATGGCTCCTACGGGGGCACTGCTACAGTAAGATGGGAGAAGGAGTGGGGATGGAGTGAACTGTGGGAGATTTAAACTGGGATAAAATGGTGCCAGTTGCTGGAAGAACATGAGCAGTGACTGCAAAAAAGTGTTTAAGCAACTTCATGAGGAGGGGCTGAAAAGTTTCAGCTGTCACCTATCTGTAGTCTCCGCAGAGGGATTGGCCACTGACCTCAAGAAGTAAGAGCCTGTTGCCTCTTCTCCAAGGCCCCAAAGTGTCACATGTAATTCCTAGGATTCTGCTCCTACTACTAAAGACTCTTGGAAGGGTTTGCCAAGATAGCCTGACCCCTCAACAAATTCCTGAGGACTGAGGGAGAGGAAACTTAACTTCCCAAGCTAAAGGGCCTCAAAAGTCTCAGGAATCAATACAAGATGAGTGGTTTGACCAATGTTAACAGACCTTCCAACAGCTAAAGTAAAGCCTTACCCACACCTATGTTGACCCTGCTTGACCTTTGGAACTGCAGGTGAAAGCAAGTATTGAGGGGCTCAGCTGGGGGACTCATCTCCTAACAAACCATATTGGAAAGTCAATGCCTGCATCATGTATTAAACTTGAGATTCACAAGTCTAGTTGCAAAATAAGTAGGGCTTATTTGTGAATTGCAAATTACTGTTTCTTTGGAGAACAAAGACTTTTAGTGGGAGAAAGTGTGTAGCTGGCGGTCCCATCCACAAGAGGGAACTGCATAGTCCAGGGAATTCCTGTAGCTACAAAAAAAGCTTGAGTCTCCTTCCATGGTCTTTGACAGTTTTCCAGGAGGGGGAAGGAGAGGAAGAATCTATTTGGCTAACTTTTATCTAACTATTAGCCGCCCGCGGCCCACCAGCTCCAGTAAGTATCTATGGTATAGGAGAAGCGGTAGACATTTTTCTAAGGGACCGAAGGAAAGTAGGACTGGGATTGGCCTTATATTTCTGAGGCTGACTTTAGCCCCACCCAATGGTGCAAGCAGGAGGAGAGAGTGGGCAGTACAGGGCAGATTTTTCTGGTGATCAGCAGAGGGTCTGCAGAGAGAAAGCTGCAGAGAGCCATAATGGCAACTGTAGAGCAAATAGCTGTGTTTACAGAGCAAGCTTGTGGGTGGAGCCAACTTCGCCCATGATTCCTGTGTTGCACAAGTGTACAGAAATCCATATATAAAAAAGTCTTTGCAGGCTACTTTGGATGGAAAGTTGTTAAGGGCTACATCTTCCCTGGATCAGGACCTCCTTGCTTCCCACACGGTCCCACTCTCTCCTGTGTCTTTGCCGCTAGTAACGTTCAGATGTTGCTGGTTACATGCTTTGGCTTGGCCTCTCTGTTCTTCCCATGCAGGCAGCTGACTACTGAGCAGAGCCTTCCCCTTATTTATTACAGCACAGAGTGGAGGGTAGAGCCCAGAAAATCCTGGGAAAATACTGAGATGACTAAACCCCTTCCCACCCTGGGCAGCCTGAGCTAACTGCATAGCTGCACAGTACAATTAACAGAACAGCGGAAATACAGACAGTGATAACCCACAAGCACCTTCTTACAAGCTGTCTGTGAGGGGGACTACAGAGTTTGGAGAGACTGTGCTATGATACCATACCATAGCATCCAGTGGTTGCATCAAAAGTATCTTTATGCATAAGAATTACGTGTAGTTCACTGTCTACAGTGTAGATGCTGAGCATGGGGCAGAATGGGCTTCATCCAACCCTGTGGGCCCCGGTACAAATATTATCTCCCATCCACAGTTGAAAACTAGGGCTTTTGCACTATTTTAATGTGCATAGCAAGGTGTCTAATAATCCCAGCTGGGAGACATGGCCTGCAGCAGCAGAAGGAACGGGATCCTCGATCAGCTTTTGAAATGTATGACATAAGTATAATTATAACAATCCTGTTATAAACAGAGACTTCTCTCATCCATGGAAGCCCCCACCCCTTTCGTATAGGGAAACAGTGGATGCCCCAGTATCATTCTCTGTCTGGGCCTCATGCCTAGTGCCTGCTTAATTTCCCTGTGTTCCCATGACATAGAGAGCCTTGTTAGGTATTGGAAAGGACAGGAATTTTAATGAGAAGTATGATTACTGAGAATAAGCCTGAAACAGGACACAAACCACACACAGCGAGACATACACCCTGTGTTCCTGCACACTTTACACGCATCCGTACATACATGCAAAGCTGCAAGGACAGTACATTTCTGCATCACTAGAGAAAAGAAAATAGTGTGCAACATCCCATAGTAGCCAATTAGAAATCATCTTCACTGATCTCTGTAGAGTAAACTGAAATGTGATTGGTTGCTTGGGATTACTCTAGTTTGTACATCAAACTTAAGCCTCGTACACACGATTGGATTTTCAGCAGGGAATTGTGTGATGACAGACTGTTTGCCTAAAATCTGATCGTTAGTACGCTCCTTCAGACATACAAAAAAGGAGAGAAAAGAGGAACACCTCTTTCTCCAAAATAAATGGGATTTTACAAGGAAATACTTAGTCCATCAGAAGTAGGTAATAATCAATCAATTGATAAAAATATACAAATTTTTATTTAATATAATTAAAATGTAACACAAAAATTAACATTATAAGAAAATGACCATCCAGTGGTATATTTCAGAATTCATACGTGACTATCAGCCAACATGTTTCGCAAAGAACTTTTCGCTTCATCAGGGCTAGACACGATATCACTGATTCATATTAACTACTAATAGAGGTCAAAAAGAACAGAGCAATCACCACCATTCACCGGGCATCAACTGTGGAACCAACTGGTGCAGATTATCCCTGGGTGCCAGATCCCAAAAGGACAATACCAATAGGAGGACTGGACTACACAAATAAGGGCAGAAAACTGGTGACCCGTACCTTAGTAGGAGGTAGGAGGGAGAGGCCTGAGCATGGCTCCAAATCCAGAGAGTGTGTTACTGCCCGTCGTGATGGATAGCTGCAGGATGCGTCTTCAGACAATTGTTGTCCAACTTTCCGCCAACAAATGTTGGATAGCAGGCTAGTAAATTTTCGGAGGACAACTGTCTGTTGTCAGATTTTCAGATCGTCTGTACACAAGTCCGTCACACAAAAATCCAAACTACAAACATGCATGCTCGGAATCAGTGCTCACCAAACACAACATTAGCAGAAGGTGCCCAAAGGGTGGCGCTTAAGAGCTGAAATTCCACATAGTACGTCACTACGTTTATGTTTGTTGGCTGACAATTGTGTGCCGTTAGTATGCAAGACAAGTTCCTGGCACATGCCCTTCGGACAAAAGTCTAACGCTCTGTTGGCCAACAATCCGATCGTGTGTATGAGGCTTTACTCTTTGCCCTGCCTATGATCCAAAATTGCACGACATGTATAAAGACCTTATAGTATGTTTATCCATCATGGCTCACTGTATACAGTTAAAGTGGTACTTTAGTGTAAAAATAACAACAACAAAAAAAACATTTGCTAGCAGAAATGCTTTTATCCCAAATGAGAATTTGCATGTCTCTTCTGCAATAAAAGTTTCTTTCCTGCCTGCTAGCAAGTCTATAAAGTGTGTACAATGAGCTCTGCTGCCTCAATGCCAGAATGTATTAAAGTGGAAGTTCAGCCTAAAACTAAAATCTCTAAATCTACTTGCAGCCACAATCTAAGACTAACGTATCTAGCCCTATAAAGCAAAAATCGCTATACATACCTTTTCTGAAGCCATTCCGGTCTCCAGTGGCAAAGCTGTGTGCTGGCGGGGAAGTGACGTCACCCATAGAGTTACTATGGGGCTTCTGTTGTTGGCTGCCTCTTCTGCCCCCACCTACACAGAGAAGCCGCCACTGACAGCTCAGCACGGGCCAGGGAGTGCGCTCTCACCACAGTAGCTGGCAGGGATCGGTAGGCTCCCAATGCATACTTGCGATCGGAAGCTTTCCGATCATGTGACTGCTGTGACAGCCAATACTGGCTTTTTGAACTCATGAAAGGCCGGGAGGCAGTCGGGGTCAAGGGGTTAAAGAGAATCTTCAGCTTGTTTAAAAAAAAAAAAATTAACCCTAAGCAGCTACAAATACTAAACCTGCTGACTTTTAACCAGTTGCCGACCGCCTCACGACGATATACGTCGGCAGAATGGCACGGGCAGGCAGAATCACGTACCTGTACGTGATCTGCCTCCCGCGGGCGGGGGATCCGATCGGACCCCCCCCGGTGACCGAGGCAGTCGGCATTTCTCCCCCCGGCGATCGGAGGTGAGGGGGGAGGCCATCCATTCCTGGCCACCCCCTCCCTATCCCTCCCAGCCAATGAAATCATTCCTCTGCTGCTGTATAGTAAACAATAGCAGAGGAAATGATGTCATCTCTCCACAGCTCGGTATTTTCCGTTCCGGCACCGGGGAGAGAAGACATCCGAGTGAGTGCACAAACACTACACACACAGTAGAACATGCCAGGCACACATTACACCCCCTGATCACCCCCTAATCACCCCCCCCCGTCACAATAACACCAAGCAGTTTTTTTTTTTTTCTGATTATTGCATTGGTGTCAGTTTGTGACAGTTATAAGTGGTAGGGCAGTTAGTGTTAGGCCCCCTTTAGGTCTAGGGTACCCCCCTAACCCCCCCTATTAAAGTTTTAACCCCTTGATCACCCCCCCTCGCCAGTGTCACTAAGCGATCATTTTTCTGATCGCTGTATTAGTGTCACTGGTGACGCTAGTTAGGGAGGTAAATATTTAGGTTCGCCGTCAGCGTTTTATAGCGTCAGGGACCCCCATATACTACCTAATAAAGGTTTTAACCCCTTGATTGCCCCCTAGTTAACCCTTTCACCAGTGATCACTGTATAACTGTTACGGGTGACGCTGGTTAGTTAGTTTATTTCTTATAGTGTCAGAGCACCCACCGTTTATTACCGAATAAAGGTTTAGCCCCCTGCTCGCCCGGTGGTGATATGCGTCGCCCCAGGCAGCGTCAGGTTAGCGCCAGTACCGCTAACACCCACGCACACAGCATACGCCTCCCTTAGTGGTATAGTATCTGAACGGATGAATATCTGCCCGATCAGATCTATACTAGCGTCCCCAGCAGTTTAGGGTTCCCAAAAACCCAGTGTTAGCGGGATCAGCCCAGATACCTGCTAGCACCTGCGTTTTGCCCCTCCGCCCGGCCCAGCCCAGCCCACCCAAGTGCAGTATCGATCGATCACTGTCACTTTCAAAACACTAAACACATAACTGCAGCGTTCGCAGAGTCACGCCTGATCCCTGCGATCGCTAACAGTTTTTTTTTGTAGCGTTTTGGTGAACTGGCAAGCACCAGCCCCAAGCAGCGTCAGGTTAGCCCCAGTAGCGCTAACACCCACGCACGCACCGTACACTTCCTTTAGTGGTATAGTATCTGAACGGATCAATATCTGATCCGATCAGATCTATACTAGCGTCCCCAGCAGTTTAGGGTTCCCAAAAACGCAGTGTTAGCGGGATCAGCCCAGATACCTGCTAGCACCTGCGTTTTGCCCCTCTGCCCGGCCCAGCCCAGCCCATCCAAGTGCAGTATCGATCGATCACTGTCACTTACAAAACACTAAACGCATAACTGCAGCGTTCGCAGAGTCAGGCCTGATCCCTGCGATCGCTAACAGTTTTTTTGGTAGCATTTTGGGGAACTGGCAAGCACCAGCGGCCTAGGACACCCCGGTCGTAGTCAAACCAGCACTGCAGTAACACTTGGTGACGTGGCGAGTCCCATAAGTGCAGTTTAAGCTGGTGAGGTGGCAAGCACAAGTAGTGTCCCGCTGCCACCAAGAAGAATACAAACACAGGCCCGTCGTGCCCATAATGCCCTTCCTGCTGCTTTCGCCAATCCTAATAATTGGGAACCCACCACTTTTGCAGCGCCCGTACTTCCCCCATTCACATCCCCAACCAAATGCAGTCGGCTGCATGAGAGGCATTTTCTTTATGTCCTCCCGAGTACCCCTACCCAACGAACCCCCCAAAAAAGATTTTGTGTCTGCAGCAAGCGCGGATATAGGCGTGACACCCGCTATTATTGTCCCTCCTGTCCTGACAATCCTGGTCTTTGCATTGGTGAATGTTTTGAATGCTACCATACACTAGTTGAGTATTAGCGTAGGGTACAGCATTGCACAGACTAGGCACACTTTCACAGGGTCTCCCAAGATGCCATCGCATTTTGAGAGACCAGAACCTGGAACCGGTTACAGTTATAAAAGTTACAGTTACAAAAAAAAAGTGTAAAAAAAAATATATATATATATGTAAAATAAAAAAAAATAGTTGTCGTTTTATTGTTCTCTCTCTCTCTCTATTCTCTTTCTATTGTTCTGCTCTTTTTTACTGTATTCTATTCTGCAATGTTTTATTGTTATTATGTTTTATCATGTTTGCTTTTCAGGTATGCAATTTTTTATACTTTACTGTTTACTGTGTTTTATTGTTAACCATTTTTTTGTCTTCAGGTACGCCATTCACTACTTTGAGTGGTTATACCAGAATGATGCCTGCAGGTTTAGGTATCATCTTGGTATCATTCTTTTCAGCCAGTGGTCAGCTTTCATGTAAAAGCAATCCTAGCGGCTAATTAGCTAATTAGCCTCTAGACTGCTTTTACACCGTCTTCCGTGTTTTTCTCTGGCTCTCCTGTCTCAACAGGGAACCTGAGAATGCAGCCGGTGATTCAGCCAGCTGACCATAGAGCTGATCAGAGACCAGAGTGGCTCCAAACATCTCTATGGCCTAAGAAACCGGAAGCTACAAGCATTTCATGACTTAGATTTCGCCGGATGTAAACAGCGCCATTGGGAAATTGGGAAAGCATTTTATCACACCGATCTTGGTGTGGTCAGATGCTTTGAGGGCAGAGGAGAGATCTAGAGTCTAATAGACCCCAATTTTTTCAAAAAAGAGTACCTGTCACTACCTATTGCTATCATAGGGGATATTTACATTCCCTGAGATAACAATAAAAGTGATTAAAAAAAAAATGAAAGGAACAGTTTAAAAATAAGATAAAAAAGCAAAAAAATAATAAAGAAAAAAAAAAAAAAAAAGCACCCCTGTCGCCCCCTGCTCTCGCGCTAAGGCGAACTCAAGCGTCGGTCTGGCATCAAATGTAAACAGCAATTGCACCATGCATGTGAGGTATCACCGCGAAGGTCAGATCGAGGGCAGTAATTTTAGCAGTAGACCTCCTCTGTAAATCTAAAGTGGTAACCTGTAAAGGCTTTTAAAGGCTTTTAAAAATGTATTTAATTTGTCGCCACTGCATGTTTATGCGCAATTTTAAAGCATGTCATGTTTGGTATCCATGTACTCGGCCTAAGATCATCTTTTTTATTTCATCAAACATTTGGGCAATATAGTGTGTTTTAGTGCATTAAAATTTAAAAAAGTGTGTTTTTTCCCAAAAAAATTTGAAAAATCGCTGCGCAAATACTGTGTGAAAAAAAAATGAAACATTCACCATTTTAATCTGTAGGGCATTTGCTTTAAAAAAATATATAATGTTTGGGGGTTCAAAGTAATTTTCTTGCAAAAAAAATAATTTTTTCATGTAAACAAAAAGTATCAGAAAGGGCTTTGTCTTCAAGTGGTTAGAAGAGTGGGTGATGTGTGACATAAGCTTCTAAATGTTGTGCATAAAATGCCAGGACAGTTCAAACCCCCCCAAATGACCCCATTTTGGAAAGTAGACACCCCAAGCTATTTGCTGAGAGGTATAGTGAGTATTTTGCAGACCTCACTTTTTGTCACAAAGTTTTGAAAATTGAAAAAAGAAAAAAAAAAAAATTTTTTCTTGTCTTTCTTCATTTTCAAAAACAAATGAGAGCTGCAAAATACTCACCATGCCTCTCAGCAAATAGCTTGGGGTGTCTACTTTCCAAAATGGGGTCATTTGGGGGGGGGTGTGCCACCTGGGCTTTCCATGGCCTCCGAAACTGTGATAGGCAGTGAAGAGTGAAATCAAAAATTTACACCCTTAGAAATCCTGAAGGCGGTGATTGGTTTTCGGGGCCCCGTACGCGGCTAGGCTCCCAAAAATTCCCACACATGTGGTATCCCCATACTCAGGAGAAGCAGCTAAATGTATTTTGGGGTGCAATTCCACATATGCCCATGGCCTGTGTGAGCAATATATCATTTAGTGACAACTTTGTGCAAAAAATAGCTTGGGGTGTCTATTTTCCAAAATGGGGTCATTTGGGGGGGTTTTGTGCCATCTGGGCATTTTATGGCCTTCAAAACTGTGATAGGTAGTGAGGAGTGAAATCAAAAATTTACGCCCTTAGAAATCCTGAAGGCAGTGATTGGTTTTCGGGGCCCCGTACGCGGCTAGGCTCACAAAAAGTCCCACACATGTGGTATCCCCGTACTCAGGAGAAGCAGCTGAATGTATTTTGGGGTGCAATTCCACATATGCCCATGGCCTGTGTGAGCAATATATCATTTAGTGACAACTTTTAGTAATTTTTTTTTTTTTGTCATTATTCAATCACTTGAGACAAAAAAAAAATGAATATTCAATGGGCTCAACATGCCTCTCAGCAATTTCCTTGGGGTGTCTACTTTCCAAAATTGGGTCATTTGGGGGGTTTTGTACTGCCCTGCCATTTTAGCACCTCAAGAAATGACATAGGCAGTCATAAACTAAAAGCTGTGTAAATTCCAGAAAATGTACCCTAGTTTATAGACGCTATAACTTTTGGGCAAACTAATAAATATACGCTTATTGACATTTTTTTTTACCAAAGACATGTGGCCGAATACATTTTGGCCTAAATGTATGACTAAAATTGAGTTTATTGGATTTTTTTTATAACAAACAGTAGAAAATATCATTTTTTTTCCAAATTTTCGGTCTTTTTCTGTTTATAGCGCAAAAAGTAAAAAACGCAGAGGTGAT
Source organism: Aquarana catesbeiana (assembly GCF_042186555.1). NCBI lineage: Eukaryota > Metazoa > Chordata > Amphibia > Anura > Ranidae > Aquarana > Aquarana catesbeiana. The sequence goes on along the minus strand of NC_133332.1, from coordinate 232,195,915 downwards.
CAAATACCATCAAAAGAAAGCTCTATTTGTGGGAAGAAAAGGGCGCAAATTTAGTTTGGGTACAGCACTGCATAACCGCGCAATTAGCAGTTAAAGCGACGCAGTGCCAAATTGTAAAAAGTGTTCTGGTCAGGAAGGGGGTAAATCCTTCCGGGGCTGAATTGGTTAATAAAAGGAAAGTTACCTGTCCAAGCGCTGTACTCACCCAGGCTGGTTCCTTGGTGGTCTTTGGGTCCTGATGTCGTCATATTTAGTGAGGAAAGCCAGATGTGACTCCTTGAGGCTTCACAGCCAGCTTCCCCCTGCGTATGTGCAAGGCACGCTGCGTGAATAGTCCCACATCTTCCAGGGACCTTTGACGGCTCTGAAGACGCTGCAAAATTCCAGTCAAATCACCTAGTTGATCTGACCAGAAGTGGGAGTGGGTACCTACAAATCTAGGTGCCCGCTCCCTCCCCTTGAAAAATATGTTACAAACTAGGGCTGGGAGATTTTCCACAAAAAAAAAAAAAAAAAATGTGTGATTTTCTTAAAAAAAACTCGATTCACGATTCGATAGTGAATAGGGCTGGGGAAAAAATAGATTTAAATCTTGATGCGAGTTGAGAGGTCAAATCGATTCAAAATTTAAGCAAATCGATTTTTTTAGATTTATTTTTTTCACTGCACCGACTCTGGGGAGCTGCAAGCAGGAGTTTTTAAGCGAGGCCGCGGCTTCGGCCTAGTCCGCAGCCGAAGCCGCGGACTAGGCTGAAGCTGCGGCCTCGCCTAAAAACTCCTGCCCGCAGCTCTTCAGGACCGGCGCGGTGAAAAAAAAGATTGAATAAATCGATTTGCTTAAATTTTTAATCGATTTGACCTCTCAACTTGATTCAAGATTTAAATCGATTTTTTCCCTAGCCCTATTACAAACATGTCAAGAATAGGGGGAGAAAAAAAACGAAAGCGTAACATCCCTTTCAGGGTGAAATTCCCTTTAAACAAGAGGTGGCAGCTTTCAAGAAGAAGCTAAATCTGACGCCAGTACCCGCCCAACCGTGGTCCAACCTAGAATTGTTGGTGAGTTATTGTTAAGTTAACCGCTTCAGCCCCAGAAGATTTATCCCCTTCCTGACCAGAACACTTTTTGCGATTCGGCACTGCCTCGCTTTAACTGACTGAAATTGCGCGGTCGTGCAACATGGTACTTAAACAAAATTGACGTCCTTTTTTCCCCACAAATAGAGATTTCTTTTGATGGTATTTGATCATCTCTGCGGTTTTTATTGTTTGCACTATAAACAAAAAAGAGCGTCAATTTTTAAAAAAACACAATATTTTGTACTTTTTGCTATAATAAATATCCCCATTTTTTTTTTAAAAAAGCAAATTTTTTCTCAGTTTAGGCCAATATGTATTCTTCTACATATTTTTGGTAATAATAATCGCAATAAGCATATATTGATTGGTTTGTACAAAAGTTATAGCGTCTACAAAATGGGGGATAGATGTATAGCATTTTTATTATTATTATTTTTTTTACTAGTAATGGCGGCGATCTTCGATTTCTATCGGGACTGCGACATCATGGCGTACACATCGGACGATTTTGACACATTTTTGGGACCACTGGCATTAATACAGCGATCAATGCTATAAAAATGCATTGATTAATGTAAAAATGTCACTGGCAGTGAAGGGGTTAACACTAGGGGGCGACCAAGGGGTTAATTGTGTTCCTTAGTGTGTGTTCTAACTGATCTGTCACTTCTCCCCTCAGAGAACCGGGATCTCTGTGTTTACCTGCCCATGCCATTCTGCCACAGTGTAACTGCGGTGGCTGGTCGGCAAGTGGTTAAGGAATGCATACTGATGCTGCTAAAGTTGGCTTGGGCATCAAGGGATCAATGACTTCTGATCATAAAAAAGTTTGTGATAAAAAAAAAAAATCAAATATTGATTTTAACATTGTGTAGCCCCTTGTCTTAAAGAGGGGCTACTAGTAAATTTAGCTGTGCTAGGTGTAGTGGTGTAGCGTGGGGGGGGGGGGGGGGGCAGCTGGTGCAGTCCATTCACCACAAGAATAACATTTAGAGCGCAGCGTGGAGGTTTTAGTTTACCTGTTGTTTAGCTGCTGTTACCAAGAAGGCAGGGAAAATGGATCCAAGCATGCAGAGGAGGGCAGAGTAGTGGGCAGATCCTGATCCAGAGTGTATGCAAGCAGTGAGCGCAACGCTGTTAGGGGGTAGGGAGGTTCAAGCTGGGGGTGCTGGCAGAAGGAGGAAGCCAGGGTGGAGGAGGCTCCCCGCTCGTCGCTGCAGCTGCCACCACCACCGAACATCCTACTGGAGATATTCTCCTGCCTGTGCAGGACACAGTTACCCCCTGTCCCTGGTGCTGCAGGACAAGCGTGATGTGGGTCGATTGTAGGTGTGTGTGTGATGGGGGAGAGAGGGGGTATTTGGAAGGGTGCAATCAGAGTGGAGAAATCTGGTGGGGTATCTGGAGGGGTGATCAGAGAGCAGAGATCTGGGGTGATCTGGAGGTGTGATCAGAGTGGAGGGATTGGGGGTATCTGGGGGTGTAATCAGGGTGAGGGTATGTTGGGGGTATGATCAGAGTGGCGGGATCTGGTGAAATTTCTGGAGGCGTGATCAGAATAAAGGGAGGGGGGATCTGGGGGTGTGATCAGAGTGGAGGGATCTGGGGGTGTGATACGAAGGGAGGAATCTGGGGGTATATCTGTGGCTGTGATCTGGGTGGGGTATATCTGGGGGTGGGATCAGGGTTGAGGGGTATCTGGGGAGTATGATCAGAGTGGGAGTATCTGGGGTAGGATCAGGGTGGGGGTATCTGGGGGGTGTTGTAAAAAAATTCTAAAAAAATGAAAAAGTGTGAAAAAAATAAATAAAAAACTACTGACACCACTCTCCCCTACCCTACCAACACTGTCCACTGCCCCAACTCCCTCCCCCCAAAAAGCATTGTGAAAAAAAAATTAAAAACAAATTAAATTGTAAAAAAAAATAAATTATTAAAAATAAAAAAACTGTTGACACCGTCCACATACCACTCATCCACACCTCCTCCCTGAAAGCGCCACCTCCCTGAAATGAGTATGCCACTTCCCTGAAATGAGTTTCTGCAGGTTGGGCTGTCTGGTGCCCCCCCAGTCTTGTTCAGATTACTAAATGTAAAATAAATAATTTTTTCTGAGCCATGAGTTATTGCTGGGACATGCCAAGAAGCAAACAGATAATTGGAAATACAGGAGAACATAAGTGCTGCCAAAATATTCCATAAACGTCATAATTATGCAGGAGAACATGCGACTAGAGAAACTGGAATAGTGACTTTATGCTGTAAAGTGAAAATGACTAATTACTTTGCCTTACATTCCACTATGTCAGTATCCTTACTCACTGTTGTACTCATTGGGGGGTTGGTTTACTAAAGGCAAATAGACTTTGCCAGGGAGGTTGCACTTTGCAAGGGAATTATCCCCAGAGCTTAGTGAATGTGGTGAAGCTCTGCTCATTTCCATCACCCAAATCATGTGCAAGCAAAAAGGCTGTTTTTTTTTTTTTTTTTTACAGTTCCTTAATTGGTTAATCTTTGCAAAGTGAAATTTCAGGACATTCACTAAGCTCTGGGAAAAAATCCCTTGCAAAGTGCAACTTCCTTGAATGTGCGCAGCCTATTTGCCTTTAGTAAATCAACTTCACTGCCTCCTTATTTTTTACCTCTGCCGGGTTAGCCCCCCCATATCAAAATTTTTGAAAAAATCTTATGCAGTTTGTTAGATCTTTGTTAGATCAGGTTAGATCAACCGTTGTTTGCGTTAGATCTCACACAGAAGAAGCGATATTAACAGTTATTTGCTGGGGGGGCTAACCCGTCAACAGACCTCCCTTATCAAAAAATTGACCAAACAGTTAGCTATTTTGGAAGCAATTTGTTAGATCCGGTATGATCAAGTGTTTTTAACGTTAGATCTCACATAATTATAGACTTATTAGGTGATTAATGAGGGGGGCTGGCCCCCCCTTATGAAATTTTCGGGCCAAAAATCATTCAGGCTAATAGATATTCGTTAGATCCGGTAAGATCAAGTGGTTTTAACGTTAGATCTCACATCATTTCAGAGATATTCCACATCAAAATAGAGATATTAGGTGGTACATATGGACGGGCTGCCCCTCCCCTTATCAAATTTTCGGGCCAAAAATCATTCAGGCTAATAGATATTCGTTAGATCCAGTAAGATCAAGTGGTTTTAACGTTAGATCTCACATAATTAGATACTTATTAAGTGATTAATGAGGGGGGCTGGCCCCCCCTTATCAAATTTTCTGGCCAAAAATCATTCAGGCTAATAGATATTCGTTAGATCCGGTAAGATCAAGTGTTTTTAACGTTAGATCTCACATAATTAGAGACTTATTAAGTGATTAATGAGGGGGGGCTGGCCCCCTCTTATCAAATTTTCTGGCCAAAAATCATTCAGGCTAATAGATATTCATTATATCCGGTAAGATCAAGTGGTTTTAACATTAGATCTCACATCATTTCAGAGATATTCCACATCAAAATAGAGATATTAGGTGGTACATATGGACAGGCTGGCCCCCCCTTATCAAATTTTCTGGCCAAAAATCATTCAGGATAATAGATATTCGTTAGATCCGGTAAGATCAAGTGTTTTTAACGTTAGATCTCACATAATTAAAGACTTATTAAGTGATTAATGAGGGGGGGCTGGCCCCCCCTTATCAAATTTTCGGGCCAAAAATCATTCAGGCTAATAGATATTCGTTAGATCCGGTAAGATCAAGTGGTTTTAACGTTAATTCTCATATAATTTCAGAGATATTCCACATCAAAATAGAGATATTAGGTGGTACATATGGACGGGCTGACCCCCCTTATCGAATTTTCGGGCCAAAAATCATTCAGGCTAATAGATATTCGTTAGATCTGGTAAGATCAAGTGGTTTTAACGTTAGATCACACATCATTTCAGAGATATTCCACATCAAAATAGAGATATTAGGTGGTACATATGGACGGGCTGGCCCCCCCCTTATCGAATTTTCGGGCCAAAAATCATTCAGGCTAATAGATATTCGTTAGATCCGGTAAGATCAAGTGTTTTTAATGTTAGATCTCACATCATTTCAGAGATATTCCACATCAACATAGAGATATTAGGTGGTACATATGGACGGGCTGGCCCCCCCTTATCAAATTTTTGGGCCAAAAATCATTCAGGTTAATAGATATTCGTTAGATCCGGAAAGATTAAGTGGTTTTAACTTTAGAGATATTAGGTGGTAGTACGTAAGGATGAGATTAGATCTCACATAATTAGAGACTTATTAAGTGATTAATGAGGGGGGCTGACCCCCTCTTATCAAATTTTCTGGCCAAAAAAATCACCCGGCTAATTGATATTCATTAGATCAAGTGATGTTAATGTTTGATTATCCATAATTACAGGGATATTATGGATATTTGGTAACGATGCACGTATATCCATACTAGTGTCTATACCGGAGGCGGTGATGAGCATTTTCACATGTACCAGTGAGGAGTGCCATTGAGCATACCGAGGTATGCTGAAATTATGTGGGACATTAATCGACAGGTGTGTCCAAGCCCAGTGAAGCCTGAAGCACAGTGCCAGAAGCCAGAGGGAAACTTCGGAGGGCTCTGGTGAAGGAGTCAACCATGTGCCTATCTACGGTAGCTGGCTCAAAACCAATGACACGAAGAAACAGCAGCAAAAATCCAAACCCTTTTAGAGGGCCCCCCATTGTTGCCTCCAAACAACCCAGTGTCCTGTTTCTTTTGACAAATACTGCCTGTGTCGGAGAGTCAATGCACACCAGACTCCCAGAACTTAGCACAGATTTAAGCCCAATCAGAACCTCGCAGAGAGGAGCACGGATACAAATCACCGGACAGGCCAGGGCCACCACTTCCTCCATGCTCCCTGACAAGCTGGGGGACCTTCTCCTGTTGTTCCCATCCAAGTAAATGGAGTCTACACCAAGGTCCTTCTGGATACTGGAGCTTAAGTGACTCTTCTCTACAGAGACTTCTATGACAGGCACCTCAAGCACCTGCCTTTGCAGAAGTTGGAAGAGCTGCAGATATGGGGCATTGTGACTCAGAACTTCCCCTATGATGGCTATCTACCGGTCAAGCTGACCTTCGATCCCTCCATGGCTGGGAAAGCCAAGACTTTTGAAACTCAGGCAGTGATCTGTACTCGCCCACCAGGGGCCAGTAAGAGTTCTCTCATCATAGAGACCAATACTGATCTTGTCAGAAGGCTGTTGACACCTCTTGTTCTGGAGCCGGGCACTTCAACTACAAGTTTGCACCCCATGCTGAGACAAGCCTACCAGCACCTGGTACAAAAACAGAAGGGAAAGATCTGGCGCTTGGACCAGTGTGAGAAGGTGTTACAGCCTGGTAAAGTGGCCTATTTACGAGCATCTGTCAAGCTAAATTGGAAGCAAGCAGGCCTTTTCATTGTCCTTGAATCAGACGGACAGAGAGAAGACATAGGAGTGGAGATAATTCCCAAGGTGGTTTCAACCAAAGGGTTGCAAAGAAGTCACGGAAAGATCTTGGTTAGTGTCCACAACATAACAGCCTCGCCAGTGAAGATGCCGGCTCAGATGTTGCTGGGACAAATGAATCTGGCCACCCCAGTCCCGCCGTCTGATTTGGTGGGGGGAGCAAAGAATGGGATCTCTGTGGAGGAGCTCTATCTGAAAAATACTCCCCTTTTGCCTGAATGGAAAGAAAGGGCCAAGACTCAGCTCCTGAGATGGCAGGCTGCCTTCTCCAAGAGTGAATTTGATGTGGGGTGTGCAAAAAGTGCCCAATACCGGATCCATCTCTTCGAATGCATAAGCCGTTCAGGGAAAGAGTTTGATAGATTCCTTTAGGGGACTTGGAGGATCTGCATGAACAACTGGCAGAGTTGAAGAGGGCAGGTATCATCCGAGTCCCAGAGTCTATACGCTTCCCCAATAGTGGTGGTACAGAAGAAGAATGGGTCACTGAGGCTGGGTATTGACTACCGGACGCTGAACTTAAGGACCATTCCCGACCAATATACCACCCCAAGGATAGAAGATGTCTTGCAGAGCCTGTCAGGAGCGAAGTGGTTCAGCATGCTGGATGTGAAGAGTGGGTATTACCAAATCCCCATGCACCCTGAGGATCGGGAGAAGACCATTTTCATTACCCCGCAGGGGATCTTTGGATTTGACCATATGCATCAAGGCCTGTCTGGTGCCCCAGCAACCTTCCAAAGGCTAATGGAGAAGACCGTGGGTGACATGAAACTGATCGAGGTGTTGGTGTACTTAGACAACATCATTGTTTTCAGCAAGACCCTGGAAGAGCTTGAAGAGTTTCTGCAGAAGGTCCTTAAGAGACTCCATGGTGAGGGGGTTGAAGCTGTCTCTGGAAAAGTGCCAGTTTTATCAACCCTCGGTCAACTACCTTTGGATTGATCCCTGACTTCTGGCTTGGCTGACTATCCGTTCCGGTTACTGAACTTTGGCTATGTTTTGACTACGTTTGTTCTTTTTACTTTTATTATTAAACAAGTGTGATTTAACTGTACTTCTGTCTTGGCCTGATTTCTTGGTTTCTGACACTCAGCCCCTGGCACATCTAGCTGGGCCATTCCAGTTAACCTCCCCCCCTATGCTAATTGTTGGGATGTTCCTCTGCCAGGGTTTTATGCAGATGTAAATTGTATGGTTTCCTGTGCACACTAACCTGTTTTTTTTTTCTGTGTGTATATCAAAAGCATGTAACAGGTCATACACTCTTTACCTCCTTTGGTGGACCAAAGTTTCTTTGGTTCTTTGGTGGGGGGAGTGTGTAGCGGGGGCTACTCTATTACCCATGGTCCCGCACCTCCCGCCATTCCTGCCAGCGACTGCCGGACTGAATAGACACTAACACAGGCACTCACTGAGGGAGAGCACACCTGTGAGTCCCTGTGGGGGATTTCTCCCCCTCCCTCTCCTCTTCCTGTGTCCCTATTGGCAGGGAGAGGAAGCCAATCAAGCAGCAGCAGAGGACCACGACCCACAATACAGCCCCATTGATTTTGACAGGGGGTGGAACTACCAAGCCCAGCCTGCTTTGCAAGAAGGGGGGGCTAGCTAAAGACTTAAGCTTGTTGGTCTGAGGAGAGATCACCATGAGGCAGGGAGGTGAACGGAGGTGTGAGGAGAGACTACACGCACCCGCTGAAGAACCATGCAAAGAAGGTTCCAGAGGTTCCCTCCATATGTACCACCTAATATCTCTATTTTGATGTGGAATATCTCTGAAATGATGTGAGATCTAACGTTAATAACACTTGATCTTACCGGATCTAAGGAATATCTATTAGCCTGAATGATTTTTTACCAGAAAATTTGATAAGGGGGGGCCAGCCCATCCATATGTACCACCTAATATCTCTATTTTGATGTGGAATATCTATGAAATGATGTGTGATCTAACGTTAAAAACACTTGATCTTACCGGATCTAACGAATATCTATTAGCCTGAATGATTTTTGGCCAGAAAATTTGATAAGGGGGGGGCAAACCCGTCCATATGTACCACCACCTAATATCTCTATTTTGATGTGGAATATCTCTGAAATTATGTGAGATCTAATGTTAAAACCACTTGATCTTACCGGATCTAACGAATATCTATTAGCCTGAATGATTTTTGGCCCAAAAATTTCATAAGGGGGGGGCAGCCCCCCTCATTAATCACTTAATAAGTCTCTAATTATGTGAAATCTAACGTTAAAAACACTTGATCTTACCGGATCTAACGAATATCTATTAGCCTGAATGATTATTGGCCTGAAAATTTGATAAGGGGGGGCCAGCCTGTCCATATGTACCACCTAATATCTCTATTTTGATGTGGAATATCTCTGAAATTATGTGAGATCTAACGTTAAAAACACTTGATCTTACCGGATCTAACGAATATCTATTAGCCTGAATGATTTTTGGCCCGAAAATTTGAAAGGGGGGGCCATCCCCTCCTCATTAATCACCTAATATGTCTCTAATTATGTGAGATCTAACGTTAAAAACACTTGATCATACCGGATCTAACAAATTTCTTCCAAAATAGCTAACTGTTTGGTCAATTTTTTGATAAGGGGGGGCTGATGACGGGTTAGCCCCCCCAGCAAATAACTGTTAATATCGCTTCTTCTGTGTGAGATCTAACGCAAACAACGGTTGATCTTATCTGATCTATCAAAGATCTAACAAACCGCATAAGATTTTTTCAAAAATTTTGATATGGGGGGGCTAACCCGGCAGAGGTTATTTTTGCCCTAATTAATCAATATTAAAATCTTGTTTTTGTATAAAAAAACTTGTTGCCTTCACAACCACTTTAAATTTTGCTCTTTGTGTTCTAAGCATGGATCAAAAGTGTTGGAAAACAAAAAATTGTAGGAGTTCCCCCAATCAATGGCATCTTAAATTCTGTAACTGGTATCTGATTGTTGCTTCAACTTTTTATACATGGAACTCAGTCACAACTTGTGTTATCTTGGCATTAAAGTAGTTGTAAAGTTTAAACAGATGACATTTTATTTTTATTATGATAAAATCCTGTTTTCACCTTTATTTCATCCTCTGTGGCAACTCAGTTCTGCTGATCTCCTGTTACATCTTGGCTGCCACTTCCGCTCTTCCCTCCATTGATGATTGCATGGCACATCTTTGGGTGGGTTTCCTGATGGTGACAACAGTGGACCATGCCTATGTAGCGCTACTCCTGTAGGAACCACGGGATTACTATCCAGGTACTGTACTGTACTTCCCAAACTTTTCCCCCGCAGCCAGGCACAAAACAGGCTCATTCCTGCCGTGATCTAGGAGGCAATGGCGTCCCTAGGGGGGGCCAGAGGGGGCCCTGACCCCCCCACCATTATGCTGTGCCCCACCATGTGCCCCCCCCCCCCCCAATAAAAAAATTTTTTTTTTCTTTTACAAAAAATCAATGTCTAAGAGGGAGAGAGTTCCCAGTCAGCTCCTGCGGGTGATTCCTCCCCCTCCCTCTGCTTGCTGACACTGCATAATGTGAGCGCTCACACAACCACGGCCGCCCGATCTGCTGTAAATTCCAAGAGATGCCAGACCAGAGCAGTCAATAGCAGGGGCAGGACAGCAAGAGGAGGCTGGGGAACCCCACAGGGGCAGAACACCAGGGCCCAGAGGCAAGACAACCTTTGCAACCCTGATAGTTCTCCCACTGCTTTGGACCCTTATATTTTCTTGGTATGCTGGTGACATATATCTCTTGTTTTCTGCCACCCTGGGGGACCCCAATACAGTAGGAAGGGAGCTCACTGCAGAACATGTGAAAGGGCTGTTGTGGGGTCGTAGTAAAGGGCCCCAGTATATATATCTATATCTATATAGATATAGATATAGATATATATATAGAGAGAGAGAGAGAGAGAGATGCATTTTATAGTTGCCCCCCTACTTTTGTCCCTGTCCCCCCATGTGCCCCCCCCAAAAAAGAAAGCTGGAGACGCCACTGCTAGGAGGAGATGCCCGCCGCAGCCTGTCCCCCTGCCCGATGATCCCTGATGCCGATTGGGTAAGTGCTGGTGGACCAGCAGAGAGCGGGGAGTGTGTTTGAGGTGCCAATGGAAGGGGGGGTTTGGCTGTTTGCCCCCCCCCAAACAAAAACCCACCAGTCACCACTGGAGTGTTACCTGCATACCCACAGTGGGGGGTGTTGCCCACTAATGCATGGCTAGACCTCATCTAGTAAGCGTCCATTCATTATTATATATGGTGGAGCACAGGCAAGGGATCACCTGGAGCACTTTTGGACTGTAATAAAGCAGGTGTGGAGCACCTGTGTCACCACCAGTATTTGGAATTAGGATGCCTCTCTCTATATCATTCACCAATTTTATGCCACATTTGAAGATTTGGCATTTTGAATCAACATTATTTGAGGTTTTGCACAGAATAATTGGCACTTTAATTGAAAATATTCAATATGTATACCTCACCTGGCACTTTATTGAATAATATAATGTTTATGAATGCATGTTTACAGCTTTACATGTATATATGGATGAATTTCCTTTTTTGCACTTATAACACTTTATTCTCATCAGTGTATGAACACGACATGATTTTGATTATTTGAATATATGTTTATTGAGTATATTTACAGCGCAGCACAATTCTTTTAATTGCGCTGTCAATCAAAGTCAGTGAGCCAATGAGGAGAGAGTGGGCGGGGCCACCTCCCTCTGCTTCCCGGATGTTTCTGGGTTTCCCAGACCCCCTGTCGGTTAGCCTGGAGCTGATCTGATCCGTTGCTGGGCAGGAAACTGAGTGAGGGCAAGATAGTCCCCACTCAGCTCTATGCCCTTGGAGGACCAGAGTGAAGTCCCTCCAGCCTTAAAGGGATGATTTTTTTCTTCTCTTAAAAGCAAAATTACTTTTCAATGTAAATGTGAGATCTGAGGTCTTTTTGACCACAGATCTCTCAATAAAGAGGCCCTGTCATGCTTATTTATATTAGAAGAGATGTTTACATTCCTTGTAATAGGAATAAAAGTGCTAGAAAAAAATTAAAGGGACAGTGCAAAAAAGTAAAATAAATAATAATAATGAAAAAAAAAAAATTGAAATCATTCCATTTCTCAGAGTTTGTGCACAGAAGCGAACGCATGCGTAAGTCATGCCCACATATGTAATTGGTGATCAAGCCACAAATGTGAGGTATCGTCATGATCCTTTTGAGTGAGAGCAATAATTCTAGCACTAGACCTCCTCTGTAACTCTAAACAGGTAACCTGTAAAAAAAATTTAAAGAGTCGCCTATGGAGATTTTTAAGTACCGTAGTTTGTCGCCATTCCACAAGCGAGCACAATTTTAAAGCATGTCATGTTAGGTATCTATTTACTCAGTGCAATATTATTTTTCACATTATACAAAAAAATTGGGCTAACTTAACAGTTTTTGTTTTTTTAATTCAAGAAATGTAATTTTTCCCCAAAAATTGCATTTGTAAGACCGCTGCACAAATACGGTGTGACAAAAAATATTGCAATGATCGCCATTTTATTCTCTAATGTCGCTGCTAAAAAAAAAAATATATATATATATATATATATATATATATATATAATGTTCGGAAATTCTAAGTAATTTTATAGCAAATATATGAATTTAAACTTTAAACTTAAGCAAAAAGTTCCAGAAAAGGCCTTAAAGTGGTTAAATCTATCTGAAAGAACTTGTCATGGCATATGCTTAGAGCCACTCAATCCGTTATAGCAAGGCATTGGTGTAACTGTAAAACGAATACTCCTTTTTTTTTTTTTGACAGAATGGGTATGTGTGATATGAATGATACTAACTCCATGGAAGTGATAGTGATAGTGAGAGGAAAGGGATTTGGGACCATTTCGTGTGTCTTGGTTACAATGGGACCATGTTTGGACCTCTGACACCTTTCCTACTTATTTATGATTGGAAATTCTATTCTCAATGTATCTCTGTGCTTTCTAGGATGTCACACTGGCCCGGAGGTGACGTTTCCTTTATATAATATTCACCCCTCCTCCTTTTTCCCCATCTTCTCTTCTTCCCTCCTTTCTTCTCCCCCTTTTTTCTTTAAACTTTTTTTTTAACTTTCTTCTTTTCACTACTAACACTATTATTTTTCTCTCTTTCAACATATTGCCATGTATATGGTACAGGCATATATTGGGACTATACAGTTCTACTTTACCAAATGGCAGAAGCACGATAACACCGTATCTTATACTAATATTTAGATTGTGTATCATTTAAGTAGCAGTTTTTCCTTTTTTTTTTTATACTTTCGCCTGTACAAACACATTATTGCTAATAAGATATATTATGACCCACCCAGGGATGTTGCTTCATGTTGATAGCAACTAGTACATGTATGTTTTATTAAACCTTCGATTGTATATCAAGTCACATGTACTTTACTCTTTACTCTTTTGTACTGTTGAAAACCTCTATACCTAATAGCTGTAATTGCTAATAAGCATTGATTATACATAATTCTTGTGTTGAAAAGGTGACTTGAAATCTCCATTAGAAACCTCTGTGAGAGAGAAGATGACAACGCAGCAGCACAATGCGAGACAAGGACAGAGTGTTGTCACTTTGGGGTTGATTTAGTAAAACTGGAGAGTGCAAAATCTGGTGCAGCTCTGCAAAAAAATCGGCTTTTTAGCCCTCGTTCACACTTTTTGAAATCGTGCAAGTTCAGCTGAACTCGCACAATTTCGAAACCCGCATTTCAGTGCCAGCTCGGGGGCGATTTGAAAGACATCTGTGCGGATTCATGCACAGATGTCTATTAAAGTCGCCCCCCCCGAAGTCACCAAAAGTAGTGCAGGACCTACTTTTGGAAAACGGTGCGGCGCCACAAAGTCGGCGTCACACCAATTAGGACAGTGCCATTGTCAGGATAAGGCTGCATGTCAAATCGCTCCCATGTGAACAGGGGTTTATTGTCAAACCTTAATTGAACAAGCTGAAGTTAGAAGCTGACTGGCTACCATGCACAGCTGCATCAGATTTTGAACTCTTTCTAGTAAATCAACCCCTTTATCACAGGAAATGCCTGAGCATGGATCTTCATGGCAGGATTACCAAGTATTATTTAATGAAAGCTGCAGATCTGCAAATATTAATTTGAAAATTGACTTTTGAAATTAGATTATTGAATATATAAGATTTAAGTGACTGCAGTTACATAAACTTGAAAAAAAAACTTCTTTTATGCCAACTCTATTTTAGTAATTTTTTTAAACGTACAAAAGAGAACAAAAAGAATACAGTGGGAACAAACCACATAAAAGTTTCAGGGTACGTAGAAGCCTTACCTTACACACAGGTCCATAGGTAGGTAGTACAATACCAACATGTGTATTTAGGGAAAACATTATATATAGTCCATGTAACAGATTTGTCATCTGCATAGACACACATAGCAGTAAAGCATCTATAAAAGTTTATAGTACCAAATATATATAGGGGGCACCACATCCCGCTAGGTCAGGGGTAGGCAACCTCGGCCCACCCAGCTGTGGTAAAACTACAAATCCCATCATGCCTCTGCCTCTAGGAGTCATACCTCTGATTTTCAGGGTCTTGCAATGTCTCATGGGACTTGTAGTTTCAAAACAGCTGGAGGGCCGGGGTTGCCTAGCCCTGCACTAGGTTATAGAACTGCAATGTCCCAATGGAGGGGCTATGGCCAACAAAACTCCCACTTTAAAGTGGTTGTATACCCTTTTTGTACATTTTTACCTACAGGTAAGCCTATAATATGGCTTACCTGTAGGTAAAATGAATATCTCCTAAACTTGTACGGTTTAGGAGATATTTACTTTGAATGCAGCCGCCGACGTCAGCGGCGAATGCGCTAGGAAGGTCTGGTGGATGCTGCCGGACCTTGCCGGAATGAAGACTCCTGCGCACATGCATGGGAGTGACATCATTGTGGCTCCGGCTACTCACAGCGGCGGAGCCTCGAACCCAGAAGACACGCCGAGGGGAAAATGTCAGCTCCCTCGGCGGTGACCAGGATCAGATTCTGACGCCTCGTTCTAAGGTGAGTATTTCATAATGAGCTAATATGCGGTGCATACTAGCTCATTATGTCTTTGCCTTACACGTTTTTTTTTTTTTTTGTGTGCTGGTATACAACCACTTTAACGCTACTTTCCATGACTTCTTCCTCTCCCCCACACACATATAAATCTGTTCATAATTTGCAAAGATCCTTCAACATCTTTAAAGAAATATTGTCTGTGCTGATTTTCTCTATGCTGCAGAAATCCATATCAATAAATCAGCAATTTTCTTATCACAATTCATCATCAAGTGAGATGACAATAATCTGAAATTAAATCGAGTGCTTTCTCTGCTTTGGGCATATTTTGCATATTTTAAAAGCACTGCATTGATGTACATGTTTCTCATTTCAATTAGTTTTAAATAGTATTTTGGTGCAATTTGAGTCTTTTTGCATACATGTTCAGTATATCAAAATGAACATCAAAATACTGCTTAAAAAAAGGTATTAATGCAAATGTGTATTGAAATGCAGCATTTGCAAAATCTAAAGCTGGTGATACACTAGTAAAATTTTGTTCAGCATTTTTCATTTTAAAAACATTTGTTCAATTGTTTAATCATTAGTGGGGTCAAATTGACATTCATTTGGACTACAGTGACAAGAAAATTTGAAGGAACATATTTTTTCTCAAATGCACTAATTTCTAACAGTGTATGTGGTTTTCATTCGACAAGTCTAATAGTACTAAAATTGAATGCTAAAAGCAAACTAAATTTTGAACTACTTTCATTCATCAAATGTACGTAATTCATCGAATGTAAAAACGTACTGAGAATTTTCATACAAATTTTTTGTATGAATTTTCATACAAATTTTCTTTAAAAAATGTACTAGTGTATAGCCAGCTTAAAGTGGTTCTAAAGTAGAAAAGTTTTTTACCTTAATGCATTCTATGCATGTAGCGCTACCCCCACAGGAGCCGCTAGATTTTAATTCCCCCTATTCCTTGCACCCAGACACAAGAAATCAGTCCATGGGCTTGTTTTTATTGTTTTATAAGGGAAAACAACTTAGAAAGGGTATTGGGATTATGGGTTGCCCAACTTGACTTGAAGAACAACAGATGAGGACTAACTTCCTTCTCTATGTACACAAAAATGATGACCATGGACTGTACTCCCCCTGGAATAAACACAGTCTCTATGGATCTGTGGCAAAGTCCATTACAAACCAGGAGCTCTCAGTCCCCTTTAGTGAAATAGCACAAAGTCCCAAACTGTATGCAGGACTATAGTGTCTCATCAGTAGGACCTCACACAGTTCTGATGCTTGCAGATACTACCAGCCCATTTGGCTGCTTTGTCTACCAGCCCACCTGGCTGCTCTGAAGAATGCCCCAGGAAAAGGAACTGGGATTTAGCACAACGCTGTCTCTGGAAAGTATGCTACGTCTGGCAATCTCTCCTCTTGTATGCCCCTAGGCAGTGGCGGCTGCTGAAGTTTTAGGATGGGGGGGTGCCAGACCCCGCCCTTCCTTTTTGACCCCTCCCACTTGGTGAAAATGGTTGTTTCAGAGAAATAGTGGGCGTGGCTCTAAGGTGGTGTGGTTAGTGTCTGAGATGAATGAGGGATGGACGGAGAGGGAGAGAAGAATGGAGGAACAGCAGGCCCAGATCCTACACAACAATAGAAATATGTGTATTCACATGAAACCCCCCTCCCCCCACGTCCTCCGCGGGAGCACAGGGGTACTTACCTTGCTGTGTTGTCCTTTCCTGCGGTGTCTCCTTCCACAAGATGGAAAAGTCCGCTCCTCATACTTCCAGTTTTCTCTCTCTCGGGCGCAATGGGAGAGAGAAAAGTGCTCGGCCGTAGTAATAGATAATACGAGCGCTGGGTGGAAGCTACTTGGCGCTACGGAAGGCGCCCCAAGGCACGACAAAAGCCCGCAAATGAAGCTCAGCGTCTGCAATCTCGTGATTGCATAGACGTGGCGCTTCCCATATTCCACTGTGTTCAGCGTCCGAACACAGTGCACTTAAGGACCTTTTTTGTATTTTTTATTTTTTTTAAAGAGCCAGTTTAAAATTTTTTTTTTTGTGACTGCCTGGAGGGGGGGCGGTGCCCATTCGCCCCCTATGAACGGGCCGCCTAGGTGTGCTGAGGTACTCACACTGTTCCTTGTTTCCTGCTGCACTGGGGCAAGATTTCTGTTCAGCTCTCCAGCTGTCCAGATCTTCCCATGCCAGCCAGGATGTCTTCTGCACAAGACCCAAAGTTAATAGAGATTCCTCTCTTAGGCTTCCTCAGCTCCTGCCTGGATGTAGAGCCCCCAGACCCAGGGTCCCCTCCCAGGCCACACAACAGCAACCTCAGCACTCCATGCTCCACCAAACTCCCCTGCTGTTTAGGCTTCACCATATTTAACCACTTCAATACTGGGCACTTTTACCTCCTTCCTGCCCAGATAAATTTTCAGCTTTCAGTGCTCTGACACTTTGAATGAAAATAAAAAAGTGTTACCCAAATTACATTTTTATCATTTTTTCACACAAATAGAGCTTTCTTTTGGTGGTATTTAATCACCACTGGGTTTTTTATTTTTTACGATATAAGCGAAAAAAAGGATGAAAATTGTGGAGAAAAAAAACACCTTTTTAGTTTTTTTTTTGGTTTCTATTATAAAATTTAGCAAATAATAATTTTTGTTCATAAATTTGGGCCAAAATGTATACTGCTACATATCTTTGGTAAAAATAATCCAAAATAGGTCAGAACAGTACAAATACCCCCCAAATGACCCCTTTTTGGAAAGTAGACAGTCCAGGGTATTTAGTAAGAGGCATGGTAAGTTTTTTATGTTGTAATTTTTTCCCACAATTCTTGTAAAAATTAAGAAATTATTTATTTTTTATTTTTTTTTACACAAAATTGTCATAAACAAATTATTTGTCACACACGGCATAGGCATACTTACAATTACACCCCAAAATACATTTTTCTACTAGATATCACATTTTTGAAGGCTCTAAAGCACCAGGACAGTGGAATTACCCACAAAATGACCCCATTTTTGGAAAGCAAACACCCCAACGTATATTCTATGAGGCATGATGAGTCTTTTGAATATGTCATTTTTTTCCACAAGTTTTTGGTAAATGTGGAAAGAAAATGAAAACCTATTTCTTTTTTAGACAGATGTGGATGTCACATCCGGTTTCTTGGTTCCCATCTCTTGTGCTTTGGAACGCATGCCGCATTTTCGTGAGACGACGAGCATATTAACCCGAAGCTTTACATGTTGGTGCTGACTTACAGCACTCCTAAATGTATGTGTGCATTGTTTTACCTACCTGTTTTTACACACCTTTAATAAACATATTGCACTATGATTCTCCATATGTTTCTTCTGATGTTTGATGACTACCAAGGAGACACCTTGTGGTTTAGAGTTATCGCTTCCATACATGTTGCTGATTGAATGAGTTCAATATCACTACAACTGTATTTAATATAAAGTTCTGGTGAGTTTGTATTTCTCACACACAATTTGTGGTGGAGCACTATTTGAAGGATAAATTTGTTCCTGTAAAGATTTGCTGAGAGATTTTTTTGGATTATTGCATTTTTTGATTATTTCTTTTTTGTATGAACTTTATTATTATTATTTTTTCATATGAATTTTATCACTTATGATTAGGTTGTGTATATTGATTCTAATTATTGCATGAGTTAGCGCCACACCTTTTCTTAAATATACAAAAAATAAAAATTTTCATGTAATTTATTTTTTTTTACACAAAGTTGTCAATTTATAAGATATCTCTAACACATAGCATGTACATACCAAAAGTTACACCCCACAATACATTCTGCTACTCCTCCTGAGTACGGTGATACCACATGTGTGAGACTTTTCCACAGCCTGGCCACATATAGAGGCCCAACATCCAAGTAGTACCTTCAGGCGTTCTAGGAGCATAAATTACACATCTAATTTCCTCACTACCTATCACACTTTTAAAGGCCCTGGAACACCAGGACAATAGAAACACCACAAAATCACCCCATTTTGAAAAGCAAAAACCCCAACATATATTCTATGGAGCATAATGAGTCTTTTGAACATGTCATTTTTTTCACAAGTTTTTGGAAAATGAAAACATTTTTTTTTTTGCACAAAGTTCCTCCTGAGTATGGTGATACCACATGTGTGAGACTTTTCCACAGCCTGGCCGCATACAGACGCCCAACATCCAAGTAGCACCTTCAGGTGTTCTAGGAGCATAAATTACACACATATATATTTATAAATATAAATTCCTGACAACTTATCACATTTTTGAAGGCCCTTCGTATTTCTTTTTTTTTCTTTTTTTTTATTTAGAGGATGTGCAGCAGATAACAAAAAAATACATGACCCTATGCATGTATCCAATAATTATTCCAAAATAGTTGCAAATTACTTTCCAAAACAAATAAAAAAATATGCAGAGGGGTACAGCACTAAATAAAGCCAAGCACGGTGAAGGGATTCAGTAAAGGTGAACACTAAGGCCTTCGTGAATGTGATCTAGGCCACTAAGTTGGAACCTATGGCACGTCATATTTCTAACAGCATGTATATACCAATTACACCCCTAAATATATTCTGCTAAGCAAATTCTAAACAAAAGATTACCTATGGTTTTTGTAGTGCAGTGGTCCACAGAGGACAGCATTGGTCCAGGCAGCAGACGGGAACATGGTCAGCCATAGTGAAAGGATCGTCCAGGCAGCAGGGCAGAATACTGTTCATAGTCAGTACAGGCAGAGATATTGCCATCATAGACAAAGTATTGGTCCAGGTAGCAGGTAGGGGCAGCAGCAAAAGGATCATCCAGGCAGCAGGCAGGTATACTGTCCATAGTCAGTACAGGCAGCAGGCAGAGATATGGTCAGTACAGCCAAAGTATTGGTCCAGGAAACAGGCACATGGTCCATAAAAAGTCCTGGATCAGTGTAGGCAGAGATATGGTCAGCACAGCCAAGGTATTGTTCCAGGCAGCAGGCAGGAACATGGTCTATAAAAAGTACTGGGTCATTACAGGCAGCAAGCAGAGATATGGTCAGCACAGCCAAAGTATTGGTCCAGGCAGCAGGCAGGAACACCAAACTTAGGACTTTGGTCAGGAAAGAATGGGGATATGGGTAGAGGCTTCTTCCCACCCAAATCTCTTCGAAGCCTCTGGTCTCCAGATCCCGTTCTGGGAATTACAAAACCCAGAGAAAACCAAAAACTGTTTTTCTCTATTCAGAATACTATTCTGAAGCCCCTCACATATGTGAGACCCCTGTGTTATCTTGGTGGACACTGGAAGGCTGCATTGCTGGGCACTGGTAGGCTGCATTAGTGGGCACTGGTAGGCTGCATGTGGGGTCACTGATGTAAGGGGGACGTGAATACAATAATGTAAGCGGGCACTGAAATAAAGGCTTCCCTCTTATATCAGTAATCCCCCATTACCTTAGTGTATTCTTTCTGAGGAAGGTGGTCTCTGGTCACCAGAGTCACCCCCCCACATGCCCAGAGTTCCTGGGATCCCCCTTGATGATTGCTCCACATTATTACCACTTTCAACCGGAATTTGCTCATATATAAACTGAGCAAAATTATAAACGCAACACTTTTGTGTTTGCCCCTATTTATCATGAGCTGAACTCAAAGATCTATGACTTTTTCTATGTACACAAAAGGCCTATTTCTCTCAAATATTGTTCACAAATCTATATAATAGAAAAATGTAGCATATAATAAATATGTGTATAATCAAAGTACAGAGAGTATTCCCCAATTGTGCTTCAATCCAAAAAAGTGTTGGTGAATCATCAACCAAATAACATGTAATAAACATAAAGTCAATGAACAAGTGGATAGGTGGGGAATGTAATGTCCCACTACATGGAAATATGGATATAATCCAGAAGAAGATGGTGTTCCGACAGTTGGCAGAAGGTTAAATCCGCAGAGAAAAGACACATCATACCAGATGAAGAAATCATGGGAAGGGTGGTGTGTAGAAAACTCTTACCAGATTCTGTGGACTCCCTTATCAGCGACAGGGAATCAGGTGAGCAGTGTGCCACCCAGGGCATAGGAAAGGACACTTGAACCGTCTGAGCTGGATTTTGCATGGATCTCCAGGGGCCGCCAGGTAGGTCCTCGCAGTGGGTAACCAGGATACGGATCAAAAGGACAAAGACATCTCTCGAGGAGCTGGAGTAAGCACTCCATCTCATTCAGATGGTATGTGGAAAGAAAAAATAAGCCTCCACATGGTGCAGATAAAAAAGGGGGTGTTTTTTATTTCTAAAAAAACTTTACAATAAAAGCGTGATCACAATAAGATAAAAAAGGAAGAGTGGGCAACATGGAGGATGATAAATTAGACCGACGCGTTTCGACCTAGGGGTCTTCTACTGGGGCTCTGTACATTGATTATACACTTATTTATTATGCGCTAAATTTTATGTATTTATTGTCTTTGTCATACCGTATGTAGCTGCTCCCCCCCTTCTTTTTTTATTTGTTAGCGCAGTGTTTTTCCACGCACCTCTCCATTGTTCACAAATCTGTCTAAATCTATGTTAGTGAGCACTCCTCCTTTGCCGAGGTAATCCATCCACCTCACAGGTGTGGCATATCAAGATTGGACAGCATGATTATTGCACATGTAGCAAGGTCCCAGGCCTCCTTCGGTCTAATAAGAACCTCCAGGGCCAGAGATATCTGACATCCTTCTGCATATAGTGGGTTGTGAGGCATGGTGGGTTCAAGGTGGTTAAAGTCATTGGGCGCCAGATACTTCTTGAATGTAAAAGAGACTTTTATTTCTCTTAACAAACTTTTGGAGGAAAGAGGGTTAGGGCCAGGACACCCTTGAGTAGTAGTAGTTGCAAGTTCAATTGGCAGACTCCGAGACTTCAATAGGAGGACAGCCATGCAGGGAAAGGCATCCAGCAAGACGCCACATCTGCACGTGCAGGAATGCTGTCTCTTATGGCAACAGTATTTAACAGTTCCTAACACAAAGCATAACAGTTCTTTCACTTCCACTACAATCACTCCTTGTAGTTCTTCAGCCCACTGAGCTCCTGGTCTCTTACTAGACCCACTGATTCACTGCCACTGAATCCTTTGAGCTCCTTCAATCTTCACGGTGGTATCTTCTCAAGCGTCACCCCCGCCTCTCTGCTGGGTCCCTAGCTTGGCACTCAAGATACCTCTCAAGCTTCCCCCCACTGGCCTGCTTGATCCCTGGCTTGACACACAAGGCTGCTCTGCAAGCATCAACTCCGCTGGCTGGGTCCCTGGCTTGATACCCACTGAAGTTTCCTGATTCTTCACCGTCC
Source organism: Aquarana catesbeiana (assembly GCF_042186555.1). NCBI lineage: Eukaryota > Metazoa > Chordata > Amphibia > Anura > Ranidae > Aquarana > Aquarana catesbeiana. The sequence continues at coordinate 232,173,884 of NC_133332.1, read as the reverse complement.
CTGGTTGATGAGAATGCTGCTCTGGTACTTGCTTCAGTTACTCCCTGTGGTCCCTGGTAATAAGGTGGTTGGTCCCTTAGTGGCAACAGCTTCCCCTCTGCCTCTGACCATGACAGGTTCTCCGGCCGTCACTTCTAGTTGGACTGCAAGCCGCAGTCCCAACCTTGCGCTGCTCTCTTGTTTCTGGATAGGCCCTCAGACAGCCTATCAGCCAGATGTGCCTGGGATAGGCCCAATCTCCGGCCTAGTAGCCTGGGCAATACAACACACGTCCACCCAGACAGCCGTCCAGGTGGCACAGAACACCAATCACCTGACTCCACCTAAATATATAGGTTCCCCCACCAGGCCAAGGGATTTAAGAAAACCCCTGCCCACTGGCTGGGATACCCCATATACCCATAATCTGACCTTACGTTGCCCTTCTCATATCTAGTACCACCAAGTACCCGGCCACCTAGTGAGAAAAGTGCAACAAGGCCAAACTTAGGGAGAAATCAATAGATCTCTAACAATCAATCATGATAACTATTCCTGCCAAGTAAAGAAGGAACCCTGCCTAAACTCCAGGGTGCTACATTCTTCCCCTGCCCACAAAACTACATCTCAAAGTTTGCAGAAATTTTTTTTTAAGCTCTCAAGCCTGAGAGCGAGTGTCCTGGCAAAAACTGGAATGGGTAGGGAAAACTGGAAAAGGGTTAATAATATAACAATATATATATATATATACAGTGATAATACAGAAATGGGTTAGTGTTGACGGCAGGCTAGATCCCTGTCGCTCCTTAGCCAAGGAAGACGCACCGACACAGCAACACCTGAAATATAGAATCAACAGCAATGCAAAAACACATCCTATCCTATTGTAACAAGGTGCAGTATATACATAAGTGACTAAACAGATTGTGATTGTCCTCAGCCGAAGACAGCATAGCAGGGTGAATACAACTTATAAAACATTTGCATTATTTACATCAGGAAGAGCGGGCCCCATCCTCAAAGGAGAATGCCACCTCCTCTCCATTAATCAGCAAACTTACACTTAGCACATAATATGAATAAAGTTCACTCAGGTCAGCACTGTTCACACCACCTGGTGACCACACTAGAAACAGTTTAGACGTATGGTTTAGTTCATTATTCACATGCATGGTGGGGATTTACCCCTCTATTACAGCCTATTCTAACTGACTAAACACTCAGGGGGCGTACACACGGTCAGACTTTTCGACCGGACTAGTCCGACGGATGCTGTCGGACCAAATCCGGCGGACAATCCGACCGTGTGTGGTCTGCATTGGACTTCCGATGGACCGTTTTGGTCGGAAATCCGACGTACTTTAGGTTTTAAGCCTGCTTTAAATCTTTACGTCGTAACTCCGTCGGACTCAGTTTCTGTGTGCAGGTCCGACGGACCAGATACGACACAAGGGCTGGGTACTGCATGTTGCGCTCGCTGCAATAGGAAAAACAATTTTTTCTATTGCGGCGAGCGCGGGACATACCAGGCCCTTAGGTTTGGTGTGGATTGCAAGGGGAACCCCCTACGCCGAAAAAACGGTGTGGGTTCCCCCCTAAAATCCATACCAGACCCCAATTCGAGCACGCAGCCCGGCCGGTCAAGAAAGGGGGTGGGGACGAGCGAGCGCCCCCCCCTTCTGAACCGTACCAGGCCGCATGCCCTCAACATGGGGGGGTGGGTGCTTTGGGGGAGGGGGGCGCCCTGCGGCCCCCACCACCCCAAAGCACCTTGTCCCCATGTTGGTGAGGACAAGGGCCTCTTCCCGACAACCCTGGCCGTTGGTTGTCGGGGTTTGCGGGCAGGGGGCTTATTGGAATCCGGGAGCCCCTTTAATGTGACGTTTTAAGGGGGCATGGTCACCGGGTGATGTTGACATCACCCGGTGACCATGCCCCCTTAAAACGTCACATTAAAGGGGCTCCTGGATTCCAATAAGCCCCCTGCCCGCAGACCCCGACAACCAACGGCCAGGGTTGTCGGGAAGAGGCCCTTGTCCTCACCAACATGGGGACAAGGTGCTTTGGGGTGGTGGGGGCCGCAGGGCGCCCCCCTCCCCCAAAGCACCCACCCCCCCCATGTTGAGGGCATGCGGCCTGGTACGGTTCAGGAGGGGGGGTGCTCGCTCGTCCCCACCCCCTCCCCTGACTGGCCGGGCTGCGTGTCCGAATCGGGGTCTGGTATGGATTCTGGGGGGGGGACCCCACGCCGTTTTTTCATCAAGCGGCGAGATTGACTTCCTTTTCTAGTCCCGTCGTACCCGAGTCACGTTCAAAATGAACAGACTTGTCCGTGTGTGGGCAAGTCCGTTCATTCGGAAAGTCTGCCGTAACTCGAAAGTCCGTCGGGAAGACCGGCGGACCTAGTCTGCCGGAAAGTCCGGTCATGTGTAGGCAAGTCCATCCATTCAGAAAGTCCGTCGGAAGTCCCACGGAAGTCCGGCGGGAAGAACGTCTGACGTTTCCCAGAAAGTCCGGTCATGTGTACGCTGCATCAGTGTCCAAGACATGCTACAGTTCATCAATCTCCCTCTGGGTGGACTATATTTTCCAGCAGCCTCCCTTCTTCTTCTGGGATGACTCCAGGGACAAGAAGACACAGCTGCATATCAAGCAACAAGCAGCCAGGCCTTAGTGCAAGGGACCGCACTTCAGGACACAGGTCCCCTTGCAAAGGCATCCTCAGTCTGTCCATATGACAGTCAGGGACATAGAAGATTTTTCGTCATCACGTGGGAAGCAACAACCTGCTGAAGATCACAGGTCGCCCTTCAGGGTGGATCACCCCAACAACTTCAACTTTTAACAAACATGGCTCAGGTGTGCACTCCATGTATCAGCCGGCAGCATTCAGTCCAGCATAGTCCGGGCAGTACAGTTCTCTGGAATGTTCTCCACTAACAACAATTTAAATGTGTGTGTGAAGTGGCTGTCAGCATATCGTCCTTGACATCACACAACACATATTTGTAATCCAAGGTGGTAGTGATACCATTTTGATGACCTTTTACCAGTAGTACCCGGAGTTGGGTAAAATTAGACTCTCCCTCTGGATTCACTGTGGTGACAAAGTGCTTGAGGTCCCTTTTGTAGAGTTGACATTATTTGCATTAATCCGACAAACATATGTAGGAACAGGTAACAATGGGGCCCTTAATCCTCGGTTCTCTGCTGTATTCAACTGTAACAACTTACTCATGAGATTCTTAAGATGGGGCTGTTTCAGCAGTTCCGCCAACGGTAGAAATACTTCTTCCCTTAAGGTTGGGAAGTGAACAATATGATGTAAAGATTTTTGAGGCCCGATGTATGACAGCTACTTTACATATCAGTCACTTTATTCGTCTTGTATATTCTCCCCTCCCTCTTCACTTACCAGCTTCAGGCACCACCAGGGAGGGATCCGAGATCATTCGCCTCTCATTGCCCAAGATGAGCGAACATACTGGGCCAAATAAGTAATGACCGCGGGGCCACCATCCTCCGCAACAGTGATACCCAAGGTAGTAGCCGAGGCAGATGCTTGGATCTCCTTAGGAGGGAGACCGGTTACTGGCACCACCTGTTCCACCTGTTCCAAGCTGGCAGTCACTGTAGGTGTCTCAGAAGGAACTATGGCAGCGGGAACTGACACTTCCACTGTGGTATCTGCAAGCTCATCTGACACATCTGGTGCTTCGGAGGAAGAGTCTGCCTGGGCCAGAACAGGACTTCCAGAATCAGCGGGCTAGGTATTGAATGAAGGGTTCCTCCATGGTGGCATATCCGCAGGCCCAATCCGCCCTCATCATTTGTGACGGCAGCGGTAGTATGGCAGCTATCAGCAGCAGTTCTCCGCATCGACAGCACCGGCCTCAAGGATGCATAAACAGGGCAAACCTGGATCCCCATAGCCGCAGAGCTTTGAGAAATATACAGGGCGATCTCACCCTTTGGTGTCTTCCAAATACCCATGACAGTAATTGTGGTTCCAGAGGCGAAGAAACTGACAATTTCCCGTGGGTCATATTCAGCCGACATGGGTTGAGGGACTTAAAATCCTGGAGCTCCCAGGTGCGCTGTGTTTCCTTTCAGACCACGATGTCTCAGCATGTGAACCCAAGATGGTGATCCAAACAGTAATGTGTCCTTTTCTGCAGAGCGGGGACTCCTCCCCCTGCCAACGGATTGGTGCAAATGTTCTCTGGGAACGATGGCGCCCACCATCTTCATGCTGCGGTGCACCAAAACTGTACTGGAGTCCATTATGGAGTCTGTATTAACCCTCACAGCGCTGGCTGGAAAAGTCAAAAGACCAGGCTGATCCTCACCCCTAACCAATGAGGCTCGTTGGTTCTTCCCCACATTGGTAGTACACACGACAATATAGTCTATTAGAAGTATAGATGTTACTTGCCACCTTTCCACGGAGCCAGGCAAAATCCTGATAAAGCTGAGGCCAGTTGCTATAAGCGATTGCTATAGAGATAACGCCTTAGCCCCTTGTTGGGCACCAAATGTAGCAAGGTCCCAGGCCTCCTTCGGTCTAATGAGAACCTCCAGGGCCAGAGATAGCTGACATCCTTCTGTATATAGTGGGTTGTGAGGCATGGTGGGTGGAAGGTAGTTAAAGTCATTGGGCGCCAGACACTTCTTGAATGCAAAAGAGACTTTTATTTCTCTTAACAAACTTTTGGGGGAAAGAGGGTTAGGACCAGGACACCTTTGAGTAGTAGCAGGTTCAACTGGCAGACTCCGAGACTTCAATAGGAGGACAGCCATGCAGGGAAGGCATCCAGCAAGATGCCACAACTGCATGTGCAGGAAAGCTGTCTCCTATGGCAACAATCTTTTACAGTTCCTAACACAAAGCACACCAGTTCTTTCACTTCCACCACAATCACTCCTTGTAGTTCTTCAGCCCACTGAGATCCTGGTCTCTCACTAGACCCACTGATTCACTGCCACTGAATCCTTTGAGCTCCTGCAATCTTCAGGGTGGTATCTTCCTCAAGCGTCACCCCCGCCTCTCTGCTAGGTTCCTAGCTTGGCACCCAAGATACCTCTCAAGCTTCACTCCACTGGCCTGCTCGGTCCCTGACTTGATACACAAGGCTGCTCTGCAAGCGTCACCTCCGCTTACTGGGTTCCTGGCTTGATACCCACTGAAGTCTCCCGATTCTTCACCGTCCCCGGTTGGTGAGAATACTGCTCTGGTACTTGCTTTAGTTACTCACTGCAGTCCCTGGTAATAAGGTGGTTGGTCCCTTAGTGGCAACAGCTTCCCCTCTACCTCCGACCACGACAGGTTCTCCGGCCGGCAGAACCCTCACTTCTGGTTGGACTGCAAGCCGCAGTCCTAACCCTGCGCTGCTCTATTGCTTCTGGATAGGCCCTCAGACAGCCTAGCAGCCCAATCTCTGGCCTAGCAGCCTGGGCAATACAACACATGTCCACCTAACCATCCTGCCAACCAGGTGGTACAGAACACTGATCACCTGACTCCACCCAAATATATAGGTTCTCCCAGCTGGCCAAGGGATTTAAGAAAACCGCTGCCCATTGGCTAGGATACCCCATATACCCATAATCTGATCTTGCGTTGCCCTTCTCATATCTAGTACCACCAAGTACCCGGCCACCTAGTGGTAAAAGAGAAAAGTGCAACAAGGCCAAACTTAAGGAGAAATCAATAGATGTCTAACAATCAACTTGGATAACTATTCCTGCCAAGTAAGTTTGTGAGGAGCAACCCTACCTAAACTCCAGGGCACTACACACAGGTGTGCCTTAGGCTGGCTACAATAAAAGGCCACTCTAAAATGTGCAGTTTTACTGTATTGGGGGGGTCAGGGGGTCCAAAAACCAGTCAGAGTCTGGTGTGACCACCATTTGCCTCACGCAGTGCAGCACATCTCCTTCGCATAGAGTTGATCAGGTTGTTGATTGTGGCCTGTGGAATGTTGGTCCATTCCTCTTCAATGGCTGTGTGAAGTTGCTGGATATTGGCAGGAACTGGAGCACGCTGTCGTATACACCGATCCAGAGCATCCCAAACATGCTCAATGGGTGACATGTCCGGTGAGTATGCTGGCCATGCAAAAACTGGGATGTTTTCAGCTTCTAGGAATTGTGTACAGATCCTTGCAACATGGGGCCATGCAATGTCATGCTGCAACATGAGGTTGGGTGATGGTCGTGGATGAATGGCAAAACAATGGGCCTCAGGATCTCGTCATAATATTTATCGGTAATAAAATGCACCTGTGTTCGTTGTCTATAGCATACGCCTGCTCATACCATAACCCCAACGCCACCATGGGCAACTCGATCCACAAAATTTGACATCAGCAAACCGCTTACCCAAACACAACGCCGTCTGCCATCTGCCCTGTACAGTGAAAACCAGGATTCATCCGTGAAGAGAACACCTCTCCAAAGTGCCAGACGCCATCGAATGTGAGCATTTGCCCACTCAAGTCGGTTGCAAAGTCGAACTGCAGTCAAGTCGAGACTCTGTTGAGGATGACGAGCATGCAGATGAGCTTCCCTGAGACGGTTTCTGACAGTTTGTGCAGAAATTATTTGGTTATGCAAACCGATTGTTGCAACAGCTGTCCGGGTGGCTGGTCTCAGACAATCTTGGAGGTGAAGATGCTGGATGTGAAGGTCCTGGGCTGGTGTGGTTTCACGTGGTCTGCGGTTGTGAGTCTGGTTATGCCGCGTACACACACGACCGGACTTTCTGGCAGAAAAGGTCCGACTGAATCATTTCATCGGATATTCCGAATGCGTGTGGGCTAAATTGGACTTTATCTTTCAAAAATTCTGACGGATCTAGAAATAGAACATGTTTTAAATCTTTCAGACGGAATCAATTCCTATAAGGAAAACCGTTCGTCTGTATGCTATTCCGACAGATCAAAAACGACGCAAGGGCAGCTATTGGCTACTGGCGATTTAACTTCTTTTTCTAGTCCCGTCGTACGTGTTGTACGTCACCGCGTTCTAGACGACCGGACTTTGGTGTGATCGTGTGTACGCAAGTCCGTTTCAGTGGAACTCCGTCAGAAAAACCGTCAGAGGTTATTTTGATGGAAAAAACGGTCGTGTGTACACAGCATTAGATGTACTGCCAAATTCTCTGAAACGCCTTTGGAGACGTCTTATAGTAGAGAAATTAACATTCAATTCAAGGGCAAAAGCTCTGGTGGACATTCCTGTAGGCATGCCAATTGCACGCTCCTCAAAACTTGCGACCTCTGTGGCATTGTGCTGTGTGATAAACCTGCACATTTTACTGTAGAGGGGCCTTTTATTGTGGCCAGCCTAAGGCACACCTGTGCAAAAATTAAGCTGTCTAATCAGCATCTTGATATGCCACACCTGTGAGGTAGATGGATTATCTCGGCAAAGGAGATGTGCTCACAGATTTGTGAACAATATTTTAGAGAAATAGGCCTTTTGTGTATATAGAAAAAGTCATAGATCTTTGAGTTCAGCTCATGATGAATAGGGGCAAACACAAAAGTGTTTTTATACATATATATGTATAACCATATATATTTAAGGCCCTATGCACTTTCATATCTATCTTATCTATATACAGTATCTCACAAAAGTGAGCACACCCCTCACATTTTTTGAAAAAAAATTATTATATCTTTTCATGTGACATGTCAACACTGAAGAAATGACACTTTGCTCTAATGTAAAGTACACCCCTAAGTGAAAATATCCAAATTGGGCCCAAAGTGTCAAAGTGGCCACCATTATTTTTCAGGACTGCCTTAACCCTCTTGTATGGGCATGGAGTTCACCAGAGCTTCACAGGTTGCTACTGGAGTCCTCTTCCACTCCTCCATGACGACATCACGGAGCTGGTGGATGTTAGACCCCTTTCACACTGAGGCACTTTACAGGCATGACAGCGCTAAAAATAGCGCCTGTAAAGTGCCTCTCCTGTCTCCGGTACACTTGCAGGAAGTTAAAAAAAACTCCTGCAAGCAGCATCTTTGGAGCGGTGTATACACCGCTCCTGCCCATTGAACTGAATGGGCACCGCTGCCGAACCGCCGGCAAGCGGTGCTTTGCGGGTCGTTTTAACCCTTTTTCGGCCCCAAGCAGGGGTTAAAACCCCGCTATCGGCCAGAAAACCCAGCAAAAACGATGGTAATGCGCCAATAAAAATAGCGTCCTTAGAGACCTTGTGCTCCTCCACCTTGGTCATCTTTGAGTTGTGTTTGGGGTCATTATCATGTTGGAATACTGCCCTGCAGCCCAGTCTCTGAAGGGAGGGGATCATGCTCTGCTTCAGTATGTCACAGTACATGTTGGCATTCATGGTTCCCTCAATGAACTGTAGCTCCCCAGTGCCAGCCGCACTCATACAGCCCCAGACCATGACACTCCCACCATCATGCTTGACTGTAGGCAAGACACACTTATCTTTGTACTCCTCACCTGGTTGCTGCCACACACGCTTGACACCATCTGAACCAAATAAGTTTATCTTGGTCTCGCCAAACCACAGGACATGGTTCCAGTAATTCATGTCCTTAGTCTGCTTGTCTTCAGCAAACTGTTTGCGGGCTTTCTTTTGCATCACCTTTAGAAGAGGCTTCCTTCTGGGATGACAGCCATGCAGACCAATTTGATGCAGTGTGCGGTGTATGGTCTGAGTACTGACAGGCTGACCCCCCACCCAGGGCCGCCATCAGGGGGTACAGCGGTACACATGTAAGGGGCCCGTCTGAGGGGCCTGGACCACAGGTCACAACCCGGACTATCCTTAACACGAGGCACCTGCTGTCAGAGCGGACCGGCTGCCAGGATGCAGGGAGGGTGGAGAAGTGGGTATATCCCATGTGTGTGCAGGTCGGGGCCCGCTGTCAGACACTGTGCGGGGTGGGGTGACGTCAGGTGCCAGGTTGGAGGGCCCCAAGGGGGAGGAGCCCCTCCCCGCACTTTTGTGTGCAGGTCGGAGGGACCCATGGAGGAGGAGGTTGGGTGGAGGAAACCCCCCTTTTGTGTATGCAAGCTCCACTACGGTCAGGTACCAGTGTGCGCCGGGCTGTGCGGGGTGGGTGGGGCCAGTTGTGCCAGTGGAGGGTCCCATGGAGGAAGAGGTCAGGGTGAAGAAGCCCCCCCTTTCTTGCAGCTGGCGCCGGATATCCTGGTGGAGATGGGACACAGGCTCAGCTACCCCTCATGCACTGCTAGACATGTGAGAGCTGGGAGGACTGGTGCTTTCCTAAGTGTGTGCCACACTCCCTCCCACCTGTTCCGCTGCACCCACCTGTCCTGCTGCCCCCTACCTGTGACACTGCCTCCCACCTGTCCCGCTGCCCCCCTACCTGTGACAATCTCTCCCACTTGTCCCTCTGCCCCCCCACCTGTGACACTGCCTCTCACCTGCCTCACTGTCCCCACCTGAGATACTGCCTCTAATCTGTGATGCTGCCCCCTCCCCCACTTTTCCCGCTGTCCCCACCTGTCCCGCGGCCCCCCTTCCATGACACTTTCCCCTCCTGTCCTGCTGCCCTCTCTTGTCCCGCTGACCTCCTCCCATTACACTGCCCCCTCCAGTTCTGTGGCCCCCCGCCTGTCCCGCTGCCCCCCTTTCATCCGGCTGCCCCCTCCTGTCACGCTGGTCTTCTCCTGTGACACTCTCCCCTCCTGTCCCACTTCCCCCTCCTAACCCACTGCCCCCACCTGTCCCCCTGCTCCCTTTCTGTCCCACTGCCCCCTTTCTGTGGTAGGAGGAGGAGGACATGGGATGGAGGAGATGGGATAGAAGGAGGACGAAGAGGACATGGGATAGAGAACATGGGATGGAGAAGGAGGTCATGGGATGCCCAGTGGGCGAATTTGATGGAACAGCAAGTGGGCGGGCCCTGGGGAATGTTGGCGATCAGGTCCGGGGGGGGGGGGGCCTGGCCTAAAGCTGTGTAAGGGGCCCCGCCATTTCTGGTGGCTGCCCTGCCCCCACCCCTTCAACCTCTGCAGCAATGCTGGTAGCACTCATACGTCTATTTCTCACAGACAACCTCTGGATATGATGCTGAGCACGTGCACTGAACCTCTCTGGTCAACCATGGTGAGGCCTGTTCTGAGTGGAACCTGCCCTGTTAAACCACTGTATGGTCTTGGCCACTGTGCTGCAGCTCAATTTCAGGGACTTGGCAATCTTCTTATAGCCTAGGCCATCTTTATGTAGAGCAACAATTCTTTTTTTCAGATCCTCAGAGAGTTCTTTGCCATGAGGTGCCATGCTGAACTTCCAGTGACCAGTATGAGAGAGTGAGAGCGATAACACCAAATTTAACACACCTGCTCCCCGTTCACACCTGAGACCTTGTAACACTAACGAGTCACATGATACCGGGGAGGGAAAATGGCTTATTGGGCCCAATTTGGATATTTTTACTTAGGGCTGTACTCACTTTTGTTGCCAGCAGTTTAGACATTAATGGTTGTGTGTTGAGTTATTTTGAGGGGACAGCAAATTTACACTGTTATACAAGCTGTACACTCACTACTTTACATTGTAGCAAAGTGTCATTTCTTCAGTGTTGTCACATGAAAAGATATAATAACATATTTACAAAAATGTGAGGGGTGTACTCACTTTTGTGAGATACTGTATAATACACTCTTCAAATGTGCTTTAATACTCCTGTTTTTCCCTCTTATGAACAAGAAAATAATGACATTATGCTGTTGGGCTGGTATAATAATGCTATGGGGCTGGTATGAAATTATTTCAGGGCTGTTTTTTTTTCCCCAGTCCAGCCCTGCACACATCACTGCTTACTCACCAGGCAGTTCCCAGAACGAGAATGGCAGAAACCAAATTAATATTGTGGGGGAGGGGGGCCCTGTTACACCAACTTTAGTGTGGCCTCCATCCAGTTCCATTTCCGGCTTCCGGGTCTGTTTTAAAGCCCACACCTCCACATCTGCTGTGCTGCGGTCTGCCACCTGCGGGACAACACAGCAACAGGCTGCAGCAGCACACACTCCACAGCCAGCTTAAGTGAGCCCTCAGCCCAGACTCTGTGCTGTCACTGAGGCCTGCCGGACAGCACTGGAACAGGCCGCAGCCCAACCCACAATGGGCAGGAGTGAGGGGGGGATTGGGTGGAACTTACTTTAAAATGTGGAAGGGGCTATCAAATTAACCTTCAGGCTGAAGCCCCTGGTCTTTTTCCCACCTAGTAACACCCCTGGAAATGGCGCTCATGAAGTCTGCTGACACAATTGGAGCAAATGCTTTCTGGGGAGGATCCTTGCTGGTAGATCAGGGCACTGACAATTTCTTCAATAAATTTGAGTAAGGTGCTGGCTCTTTCCGTTGACTTTTGATATGTGACGTGTGCATTAAAAATGGTCAAATGGAAAAAGTAAATTGTAACTATACCAGTATAGGGACTTTCATGTTGATAAATAGGCCTGTAGCATTTGATTGTTTAGATCCACCACCCCCCCCCCCCCCCCCAACTGATTATAATCGTGAATACACCAAGGCTTTTGAATAGGATCTCGTCTTCCGTGAAGTTCCACATTGTTCCACAGTGTCATCATGACTGGTGGACATGACGTACACATCTCTCTTATCCCTCCACTTCACAGCCAACACTTCCTCGTTCCTCAGACTTGCTGATTCCCCCCTTTAGCCTTGTGGTGACTAGACATGTGGGAAGCCCTTGTTTGTTCTGGTTGAACTGCAGGCCAAGGTTTTAGAAGGTGGCAGAAAAGGGGTAAACTGGTATAATAATTGTCCATGTAGATGCGATACCCCTTTTGGAACATAAGGAATGTCAGCTCCCAGACAATTTTTCAGCTTGTTCCGATCTACGTTGGGCACTCAGGGGGCTGGGAGTCTTTGCTTTCATACTCGCAGAAAGCATGCACATATCCTGTGGTGCTTTCACAGAGCTTGTTGAGCTTTAATTCGCCCGGCCCTTTTACTGGTAATGTTTTTCTTGAATCCCAGCCGGCCAGTGGAGTGGATGAGGGATTCATCCACATAGATGTTCTGGTCAGGGACATAGAGTTTAGCAAACCTCTTAGAAAAAAAAACAAAATAGAGGACAAATTTTATATAATTTATCATAGTTGGGATAATGGATCTTGGGGAGGACACTGTGAGTTATCGCTGATATGCAGGAAGAGCATGATCATGTCATAGCGGGACCTGGACATGACAGCTGAAAAAATTGGAATGTGATGGATGGGGTTGGTAGACCAATAACTATGCATTTCATTTTTTTTTTAAAGCCCCATGCTGATCGTAAGGCCCCAAAACAATTAAAACTCCTCCACTGTTATGCCGCGTACATACAATCGGAATTTCGGCCCGCAAAAGACCGATGAGAGTTTTTCGTCTGAAAAAGCGACCGTGTGTATGCTCCATCGGACTTTTGCTGGCAGAATTCCAGCCAGCAAAAGATTGGGAGCATGTTCTCAATTTTTCGATCGGGAAAAGTTCCTATCCGAAAATGCGATCGTCTGTGGCAATTCCGACGCGCAAAATTCCTACGCATGCTCGGAAACAATTCGACGCATGCTCAGAAGCATTGAACTTCATTTTCTCAGCTCGTCGTAGTGTTGTACGTCACCACGTTCTTGACGGTCCTAATTTCAGTGAACTTTTACGTGACCGTGTGTATGCAAGGCAAACTTGAGCAGAATCCCGTTGGAAAAGCCGTCTTATCTTTTTCCGACGAGAAGTCCGATCGTGTGTACGTGGCATTAGACGTCTCCATTTGAAAGGATAGACATAGCATGAGTTGGGGCTGTTATCAATATATTGTCGGGCAAAAAGATTAGTTTGGTCCACGGTGCAGTCCAGTAAATTGTCAGGGAAAAATAAATGTAAAAAGTAAATTTTGTTAAAATTGTCAGTGTTGGCCTGCATACCTGGCTGTGCAGTAAAGGGATGGGATTGTAGCTGACCCTGAGCTGGAAGACAGCCACAGTGGGTTTGCTAAGGCATCTGGAAGATGGGTTTGGACTCTAATTCTTTGGGTCTGGCGTGAAATTCCAGTGCTGGTAGTGGGCCTTTCTTCCAGTCTTAGTCTGTAGGGTTCAATATTGAGTTGGTCCACCCTTTGCAACTATAACACCTTCAACTCTTCTGGGAAATTTGTCCACAAGGTTTAGGAGATTGTCTGTGGGACTGTTTGATCATTCTTCCAGAAGCGCATTTGTGAGGTCAGGCACTGATGTGGACGAGAAGGCCTGGCTCGCAGTCTTCACTATAATTCATCCCAAAGATGTTCTGTCGGGTTCAGCTCAGGACTCTGTGTAGGCCATTCAAGTTCTTCCACCCCAAACTCACTCATCCATGTCTTTATGGACCTTGTTTGTGCACTGGTGCGCAGTCAGGTTGGGACAGGAAGGGGCCATACCCAAACTGTTCCCACAAAAATTGGAGCATGAATTTGTCCAAAATGTCTTGGTATGCTGACGCCTTAAGAGTTCCCTTCACTGGAACTAAGGTGTCAAGCCCAATTCAGAAAAACAAACCCACACCATAATTCCCCCTCCACCAATTGATTTGGACCAGTGCAGAAAGCAAGGTCCATAAAGACATAGATGAGTGTGTTTGGGGTGGAGAGACTTGACTGGCCTGCACAGAGTCCTGACCTCAACCCGATAGAACACCTTTGGGATGGTGGAGACTGCAAGCCAGGCCTTATCGTCTAACATCAGTGCCTGACCTCACAAATGAGCTTCTGGAGGAATGGTCAAACATTCCCATAGACACACTCGTAAACCTTGTGGACAGCCTTCCCAGAAGAGTTGAAGTTGTTATAGCTGCAAAATGTGGGCCAACTCAATATTAAACCCTATGGACTAAGACTGGGATGCCATTAAAGTTAATGTGCATGTAACGGCAGGCGTCCCAATTCTTTTGGTAACATACAGTAGTGTTTGTGTCTTGAATGTACCAACAGTGAGATCTCCTTGTCCTAATTTTTTTATAGCTACGATCCACCTGGGAGTTTTGGGCATTCAAAAAAAAAAATACCCTTTACAATCACTTTAAGAATGTAAATGGGGCATAGTATGGACTCTGTTGCCAAGTATTCACACCTCCCTTGTGCCCTTCAGACTATCCTACCTGGCAGGGGGAGCATGCAGGGTACCCAGGCAGTGGAAGAAAAAGTACACCATCAATTTTTCTTATGCTGGAATTTGTCCTTTACATTTCTTTGACAGTTCATCATGTGATTAGCTTATTCTCCTAGCTTTTTTTCCATTCACTCATTCATTTTAATAGAGCTCTGTATGTTTTGGCATCCCAGAGCAAGTGAAGAACAATGCACATTTGTAAAGCTTCCTTTTTCAGAAGAGGGACCAGCAAGGTAATTTCCTTCTCGACAGGTTCCCTTTAAACTGTCTTGAATGCTTCAGAAATTATTCACAGCATTAAGTGTTAACCAGAACAGAGAAAACATCCCAACCACAAGAGTAGCTGGGATGGACCATATGATGAAGTCCCTAGACGCCCTTCATTTTTTTAAATGTAACCTCCACTTCCTTTGCATTTACAAAATGACAACCAACCGGGTTAATGGCAGGGGAACTTCTGCTAATTTGTGAGAAATAATTCATATCAGTTGGCGCTAATTGCCAAGAATGGCAGCTAAGTTCATGTGCTGTAGCGTACAAATGATGGATGCTTCAAGACATGAGAAGAGGGGGGAGAGATGATCAAAATAGTCATCCAAAATATCATTTACTGCTGATTATGATAGATGAGACGTTACCCTTTATTAAAGAAGAACTACAGCCAAATCATCCTTTTTAATTCAATGATGTCACAGGGAGTGGGGATTTCCATCCCATTGAAACCAGGATTCCTTTTGAATCATGTCGGGTAACTTGAGGTCACCAAGGGAAGGCATCCTAGTTTGAAGGTTTGCTGAGTGCTCTGCTTTGCTAGTATTGAAATGGTAAGTTGCCTATGCATATTAGGAAATTGTTTTTCCTATTTTTGCCTATTTCTTCGCCATGCTCAGATTGACTTGTAGCACCCTCCTAGGGTAGAGCAGGTGAATTTTGTTTGGCTCCCTTGTAATCAGTGGAGCAGGGGTTCATTATTTAAGGCTTCTCAGAGTTTCACAGGCTGTTGCTCTGCTATTTAGCCCTGTTTTCTGGATGATTCTTGAATCATAGTGGGAGGAAGGATGGGCCATGCAGCCTGAATATTTATGGCACTCTAGCCAATCCATGGGGAGGTGTGCCCAGCAGGTGGTGAGAGAGCTCATAAATAGTGTGAGGCCTGAGCAGCAGGGTGCAGTGTTTCTGGGTCCAGTCCTGCAGGAGGAGATCCCTGTGAAAGGGTTCTGCCCCCTGGTGCAGGATCCTAAAGGAAGTCTTCAGAAGGACACCATGGGGGGCTTTTTTGCAAATCCGCATCTGTGGATCAAGTTGGGTCTGGAGAAGCTCACTGGAGAGAGCCAGGAGGTAGTTGGTGGGAAAAAGTCTAGCTGCCCTATGGTGGTATGAGTCTACATCTCCCTCATTAGAAAGAGCCTGGTTGCCTCCTGCCGATATCCACCAGGATATCAGCAGGAGGCAACCAATGATCCTGTGGCTATGTGAGTAGATGACCCTCAGTGCTGAAGAATAGTTACTGTGTGTAACTTTTAACTATGAAAGGAGTTTAAATCACCAACAGCATAAGAGATCTTGTGGGGCATTCATTTTGTGCAGTGTAGCCAGAAATTTAGGGGTCCATAAGTTGTTCAGTTGCAGTTCATTGGGGTATCCCATGCTCCCTACTGCTATTCAAGTTCATTGTTCCAAATGAAAGCCCTAAAAGAAACCCTAGACTTTTTTTTTTTGAGCCAGTGGAAGAGTGAGTAAAATGCTGTGCGCCTGGCTGTGTGTGACCAAAACCACCAGCGGCTCCTTACGGGGTATGCTACAGCCTCCTTTCCCCACAACTCCCTGGTTTCCTGGACACACGCAGGGAAGATATGTTTCTCTGCTACCCCCCTCCTCAGCAGCTCAGATTGGCCATACCTCATCAGGTAGAGGTAGCTTGTCACATGATCTGCAGCCAGGTGGAAGGCATCCCACTGCCAGAAGCCTAGTAATAACACGCAGCTTCTACAAAAGACCCATCTACTGTGGGAAGACCATTCCCCATTGCTACCAGAGTACTCCAGTGGTATGGTCCCACCTGTGTCCTCAGGCTTGAGATCCTTCCAGCTATTCACCTGTGTTACCAGATCTATTCTGAGAAGGATTTGTTTATGAGGATAAGTGCAAGTAACTGCTTGTGCTCAGGCACCGTCTGATGAAGGAACACGCATGCTGCAAACACGTGCCAATGCCCCCACTGCGATCTACAAGAAGTGACGACATCTCCTGCCTACCCAGTGTATCCAAGCCAACCAGGAAGCCACCAGCGTAGCCTGGGACAGTACAGGAGGCGCAGGGCCCAGTGGGACTGGATCAGACATAGTGGATATTGGGGTTTAATATGTGTTTTTTAACAATAACATTGTGAGTCGCCGATTTTTAGTACATTAAACTGCTGGTCTTTTTAAGATACACTTAGCTGGCACTGTGTTCCTTTCTTCCTTTTTGTCTTTCACATGCAGAGCTGCTTCTAGCTCACAGAATTAGCTGCCACTGGGTCAAGCTACTATACTTGGACTGATATCCAGGACTTGTGTTGCCAGCATATTGGAGACTTTGTTTTGGGCTCTCTTTTCTTAGTGTACCAATAACCCTTTTCCCATAATTGAAAACCATGGGATTTTGGATTTTGAGTATTTTGAAGTTGGGAGCTACAAAACGCTCAAGTGTGACAGGGCCTTTATAACTCTCCACTATCTGCCATATAACAGGGGAAGGTTTTATATAAATGAATTGGTTTGTGAATAAATCGAAAACTGCAAAATTATTAATCTAGTGTGAAAACCTTGTAAAGTGTATATTGAAAAAAATATTATAGATACAGCTTGAATGGAAATGCCAAGAATTCTCCATATTTATTATATCACAATGTAACAAGGTTATAGAATTAGGATGTAATTGAAAGACATCCTGTCTGCAATGTCCAGGCTTCCCACAGGTAATTATTGCTCTATGCTCTCCGACGAGGATCCACGGATATGTGTATTGATTGATGCATTCAACATACAGGAGGTGTTAATGAAGGGCATTCTGGGAAGACGCTCCAGGAGGACTCTCTGATGCATGTGTGTTTTATGTAAAGTGGTTTCATGTAGCCATGCTTGAGTCATTAGTGAACATGTCCGGCCATCCAGTTTGGTTATAATTGCACTGCTCTTTCAGAATCCCAGCGCCTCACAAATATAAGTCATGAATAAATGAATGTGCTAATTGCTGTAGAGGCGACACACTCTACAAAATCCTTTCATGATTTCTTCTGGGATGTGTCTGAGTCTGACTCATTCGGTAAGGTGATATGCAAAGTTAAGCAGTAGCTCACAGCAACCAATCAGAATGCATCTTCCACTGAGCTGTTTTCAGGAAAATGAAATCTGGTTGGTAGATTCGGTATAGACTAGTAAACTTTGGATATAGTAATTGCTGTTTTCACTGACTTAATCAGGAATTCTGCTTCCCCTTATAGAGTCCCTTTACACTTTTAAAGTGGACCGGTACACTGCATATTCAAGACAAATGAACAGGTCTGCAGGCACTTTGGCTGCTGGGGTATACCTCCATGGTGATCCCTACCCACTCCGTTTGTCTGTCTCTGTTTGCCCACTTCCAGCTATATAAGAACCATCCTTTCACAAAGTAGCCAAAAAACCAAGACATGTCATGTGCGGGAAGGAGGACAAGGAGAAGAAGGAATGAAAGAGAAGACCAATTTTCAGCTTTCAGCGCTGTCGGACTTTGAATGACAATTGCATGGTCGTGCTGCGTTGTACCCAAACAAAATTTTTATCAATTTGTTCCCACAAATAGAGCTTTCTTTTGGTGGTATTTGATTACCATTGGTGCTAAAAATTTTTTAAAAAGACCGAAAATGTTGAAAAAAAAAAAGTTTTTCTTTGTTTTTGTTATAAAATTTTGTAAATAAGTAATTTTTCTCCTTCACTGATGGGCGCTGATGAGGCTGCACTGATGGGCACTGATGAGGTGGCATTGATGGGCACTGATGATGAGGCACTAATATGCAGCACTGATGGACACTGATAGGCGGCACTGATATGCAGCACTGATGGGCATTGATAGGTGGCACTGATGGGCACTCATAGGTGTCACTGATGGGCTCTTATAGGCAGCGCTGATAGGCGGCATTGATGGGCGGCACTGATAGATGGCTCTAATAGGCAGCACTGATGAGGAGGCATTGGCAGGCTTTACTGCTGGCCATTGATTGGCATCTAGAATGGGCACTGACTGACACCTTTAAAGTGAATACCTGGTGGTTCTGGGTGGCATCCCTGGTGGCCCTGGGTGGGCATCCATGGTCAGCATCCCTGGTGGTCCTGGGTGGCATCCCTGGTGGTCCTGGGTGGGCATCCTCCGGGGGCTGCGCTGATAATCAATGAGCGAAGACCCACACCTGTCAGGAGAGCAGCCGATCGGCTCTCCTCTACTCACATCTTTCAGATGGAGGAAAAGCCGATAAACGGCTCTTCCTGTTTACACCGTGATCAGCTGTGATTGGACACAGCTGATAGCGTGGTAAAGAGTCTCTGTCAGAGGCTCTTTACTCAGATCGGAGATGCGGTGTGTCAGACTGACACACCACATCAACGATTGCCATGCTGTGCACCCCTGCGGACACGCGATCGCGGATTATCCTTATCACGTCATATGACATCCAGTCAGGATAACAGAACCAGTTTGTGCATGTCATATTGCTATGTGGCGGGCGGTAAGTAGTTAAAAAACTGTGCAGTTTTGTAAGATGTTAATTTTTGTGTCATACCTGTAGGTCATTTGGATCTTCCCTAGAAGCTTGGCTGAAGCAATCCCCATATGCTTGCCTTGCTGCTAGAATGTGAAAACTGTTGGACACTCCAGCATAACAGGAGTGAAAACCAAGGTTTTCGTATCCTAGCAGGAAGGGCACGGAGATTGCTAACTAGGACTTTTTTCCAGCCAGGCTTCCAGGGGGGCCCAAATGGGCTACAGGTATAACCGGTGCAGTGGTACCCCCGTAGGGGAAGCTAAGTGATGTGGCCCACCTGTCACCCTGCTCAGCCCGACATTCACTTCCCAATACATTGGAGACAATGAACAGTCCATACGTTTTTGGTATTTTATTGAGGGAATTCAACTTGGATGGGTAAGGGAATTTATGGGATGCTCAATGGAATGAACAATTAACTGACTGTACAGCAATCACTTGAGACGACTATATACATTTGGTTACTCCAGTCTCCTCCAGCACATCTCTTGCTTGCAGACTGTTAAGGCCCGTACACACACTTTGATTTTCGGACGTCAATTGTGTATCATCCGCAAATATTACCGCTAGTACGGTGCTTTCGACAGCCGATTTCACTTTTTCGTCGGACAAAAGCTGGATGTGCAGACTATAACATTTTTGTTGGATGTGAACTCAACGTCTGATTTTTGTTTCATTAGTACAGTTTTTGTACAAAAAAAATTGTAAGAGCAAGACTATGCATGCTTAGAAACAAAAGAATACATACAGAACTATTAAACACGTTACGTAACTTTTGACGTTGTATTCTGTCAAACAAAAATTCTCGTATTGTTAGTAACCTCTTCACTTTCGACATGAGACTAACATGCTACAAAAATCAGACGTTCTGTCATCCGAAAATCAAAGAGTGTGTACGGACTTTACTCTCTCTCTCCAGCACATCTCTTACTTCTCAGGCACAGCTACCACATGGTTAGGGCAGACACTGGCTCAGCCAGGCCTAAGCAACTTGGCCTTTGCAGGCAGGGACCGCGGGCCCCTTTAATGTAGCAGAAATAGGAAGTCTTTAGTGCTAGCTGCCCTAGGTGGACTACTGCTCCCAGTGAGCCCTCTTCAGGCCCTGTCAACCCTCCTGGCTGCAGCTGCCTGACTTCACGGCCCATGACATTGCAATCCTCACTGGCTCCACACCCAGCTCTGACTGTTTCCTCTCAGTCCTCTCTGGCATGCCTCTCCAGTCCTCCCGACTGCACATGTCACTCACCAGCCCTGCTGACTGCAACCGGTGGTTCCCTCATGAAGACTTGCCCCGCAGTACTAGCTCCTGCTCTCCTCTCTGACTCCTCCCTGTGCCTCCTGTTCGGATCCTTCGCAAGTTCTTGAAGGACTCCGTCTTGCACCCGAGTCCCAGGCCCAAGGTCACCCCCCAGACTGGGGAGCTCCCTCAAAGGCCCCAACAGCCTAATACTCCATCCTCAGTTCTTCCACCCGACAACTCCTCCCCAGCTGGGTTGACCCTGGGTATTTCAAGGAGACCTGCCCCCTGCCAATCCTAGTTGGGGATTGGTCTGGGCTCCCTTAGGCACCCTAAACAGCTCCACCTCTCTTCCCCTCCTCTTCTTATAGAATCCTCTAGAAGCAAGAGGGAGGTAACCATGGAGTGCTGCTGTCTGTGAGCCACAGCTGCTACTCTGAGCTACTCCCAGCCCACACAGATCAAAACAAAATTTGCCTGTACTACAAAAATCCTAACTTCTAACACCTACCTAAGTAGAGGGTGCTACACAGGTTTTAGTACCTACAGGGGCCCCTTAACTGCAAAGGCTTTTTTCTGGAAAAGGTGAACTTAGCTTTTAATTGTTTCTTTGCAAAGCACCAAACAGCAGCAAATGAGGATGAAGACAAAAAAGGTTAATCAGACTTGGAGGGTCTCTACCCAGAATCATTGTTGAATCATTGATAGAAATCAATATTCATCCATTTGAAAATAGTTGTGTAAAGGGATCAGTGTCACCCACTGTAACATTGATCATATTATAAATACAGCTAATGTTACCACAATTAGCAATGACCACTGCAGCAAAGATACTTTGCAGCAATTTTCAGCTCCTAGGAACACTGTGATTAGGACACCTGATTGTATTATTTTTCTGGCACGTCACCATAGAATCAGAAGTGTTTTCCAAACTTCTCCTTCAACTCGAGTTACGCCTCAGAGAGCCGAGATTGTGTTTGCAGTTCATCAAATTGCTAAGAACTACAGAATATATTCATGTTATGGAAAATATAAACCTTATGTCCAATCAACATTCTAGTCCTATACATAACCAGGAGCATCCTTCTGAAAGGAAACCTGGGAAATACAATGGCTGCCATTGTTGATCTCTTTCTAAAACCGCTAATGGTCTGGTCTGCCTGTCATACTGACACTGTGACATTGACTTAATATGCAAATCAGGAGTTCTGCTGTATGCTTGTCATGGGTTTTAAGTAGGGTATAGACCTTCGTTTTTTTTAGTTCAACCAGCAGGTAACCCTCTTGTTTTGAATTGTACTGTTGGTGTAGTGTCTCCCTACATTGTAAAGCGCTGCGCAAACTGTTGGCGCTCTATAAATCCTGTATAATAATTTATTAAACAATCATTATTTTATGGAAAGCTTTGGGGTTCTTAAGGGGAAAAGGCTCAGAGATGTTTGAAGGCTGAGGACAGCCATGCAACCAGTATTCTCAGGAGAACAATGACGGACTACGTATACCCTCAGTATATGTCAGGGGTGTCCAAACTTTTTTCAAAGAGGACCAGATTTGATGAACTGAACATGCGTGAGGGCCAACCATTTTGTCTGACATTCTTTGAACCATTAAAATTAAATGCAAATTAACCAATACACTTCCCAACAAGAATTCTCTTGCCTTTGTGGCTGTGCATGGTGAAGAGTCTAAGGATGAGCTCGGGTGTGTTATTTTGAGATATTATATATATATATATATATATATATATATATATATATATATATATATATATATATATATATGTGTGTATATATTCTTGTGGCTCCCAATGAATCCCTGAGCGCCACTCAGTACTAAGGATAAGCTTGGGCATGTTATTTGGATATACCGTATATTCGGCGTATAACACACACCTTGACTTTAAGGGAAGTTTCAGGAAAAACTTAAATTTAAATAAAGAACTGTGAAGCAAAATAAGGGGGTCAGTGCCCATCAATGCAGCCTCACTATTGCCATGAATGGAGCCTCACCATTGCCATAAATGGAGCCGCACCATTGCCATAAATGGAGCCGCACCATTGCCATGAATGGAGCCTCCCCATTCCCATGAATGCAGCCTCACCAGTGCCATGAATGCAGCCTCACCATTGCCATGAATGCAGCCTCACCATTGCCATAAATGCAGCCTCACCATTGCCATGAATGCAGCCTCACCATTGACATGAATGCAGCCTCTGAATGCAGCCTCACCATTGACATCAGTGCAGCCTGATCGATGCCCATCTATAGCCTCGGAGGGGACGGGGGCGGGACGAGCGCCAACAGATTGCATACAGGAGAATCTCCTGTTTACTCGGCGGCCTCTTTAATACAAAGTCCCGCCTCCTATGATGAACAGAACAGTTGTCCAATGGCAGCCCAGGAGACGGGACTTCCTATTACAGAGGCCACCAAGTAAACAGGAGATTCTCCTGTATGTAATCTGACGGCAGTCGTCCCGCCCCCCCTGTCCCCTCCAAGGCTGCCAGAATGATAAATATGATATAGTTCTTTTGTGGCCCCCAAACGAATCGGTGCTCGGGGATTTGTTGGGGGCCACAAAAGATATATACATCCAAATTACCAGTGGGGCCACATTAAACCAGAACGCGGGCCGCAATTGGCCCACGGGCTGGACTTTGGACATGCCTGGTATAGGTTATGTTTCATAAATAAAATCAATTCTGCATTTGGTTGAAAAGGTCATACGATAATTCTGCAAGTTGTGAAAGAATTGTGTATTTGGGAAGTGGGTCACGTTTTGCAATGACAGTAATGCTTCCTACATATAACCAGTACCAAGGGATACAGAATAGGAAGGACAGCCAAAGAGGAAGTGGAAGCCCCTGCCACAGATGTCATTGCGCTTACACCCACACCAATTTATAGATACAAGCACCACATACCCAAAATATGACTTCTGCCTTTGGGGCCGCATTGTCATGGTGACCATTAAACACAAATGATGCCTGTCAGCAATACAAGAACCACAAATACAACACACAGTTACTTTGATTAAAAGAGAATGAACGTAACATTTAAAGGGTGAAATGTTCAGGAGTAATTTTTTTACCATTATGTTTATGTTACCATTTATTTAAATCAGGGGTGCTCAACCTTTTGAAGAGCGATATAAATGAATCTTTGTGAAAATTCACACACAATAAATCCTTCCTAAAATATTGGGATCAAATAAAGTCCTCCAAACAATACATAAAAATATTTTTAACCAAAATAAATTTGAAATGAAATAAGATACAAATCAAAAAAAAATCCAATGGTGTAGTGACTAAAATATTCCCATCACTTAATTATTCTTCCAAATGTAGAAAAATCTTTGATCCAAAGTGACCACCACCGTTAACACAGGAAAACGCACGAACCGGAAGTGCATGCCTATCTCACAAAAAAAAAAAAAAAAAAAAAAACAGGCTCCCATAGTATAGGATCCCCATTGATGAAGTCAGAATAGACGAAACTTGTAGGACCAGCCTGATGCTGAGTGAGTAGAACTGTGTCCTACAATTTTTGCAGTTTTTGTGAGCTGGAATTGATTGAAGTGACTGGCGACCAGTGTCTTCTATCCTGGGTCCCAGGCTTGGCTCTCAGCTAACCCGCTGAATCCTCTTCAAGTGTCACCCACGCTCACCCGCTGGGTCCCTGACGTGAACGCTGAAGCTTTCCCAACTTGTTCGCCGCCCCCCGATAGTGAAAAAGGCTGCTCTGGTACTTCTTCAGACTTCAAAAACCTGGCCTCTGATAACAGGAGTAGTTGTCCCTTACTGGAGACGGTGTCCCCTTTATCTCTGACCCCTGGTTCTCACTTGCTGCTGGTAACAGGAGTGGTCATCCCATGTGGCAACTGCTTCTCCTTCACCTCTGGCAACACTCGGTTCACCATCCGGCTGAACCTCTGCATCGATCAGGCTCCCCTCGGGCTGAGCCTCTACACCAGACATCCCAAGTCTCCTGCTAGGTGCGGGAGTCTCCCGCAAGCACCTCGCGATCTCCCGGGAATGATCGGTGCGATGGGGAACAGCTGTGAACACCGATCTCCCTGTATAGATTTTTAGCTGAAAGCCACTTCTTCTTCTCTCCCTCCCCTGGCTGTCAGCTAAGAATCTATACAGGGAGATCGGTGTTCACAGCTGTTCCTCGCCACACCGATCATTCCCAGCTGTTCTGTGTGCTCCGCCCCCCCGTTCTCCTACGGCGCCCCCCTCCGTGTTCTCCTCCACCCCCCCCTCGTCCCCCGCAGCCAGCTTCCCTCCTCTCCTCTCCCACTGGCTGCGGGGGAAACTGTCAGGAATTGGACACAGTGAGCGAGATCGCTCCTGTGTCTTGTGATAACTGAGCAGAGTAAACTGTGTTTACTCTGCTCAGTTTATAAATGGACAGGAGCCGCTGTCTCCTGTTCATTCGTCTTCAGTGCTAAGTCTCAGTCTCTAGCAGACTTTAGAAAGACGAGTGAGCCTGTGAGTCACCAGCTGCTACCCTGAGTCACTGCCAGCCCAGAATGAAAACAAACAGGCCTAGCCAACAGCTAGGCCTGCCTAACTTTTCCTACTCTTCCTCCAGAAAATCCTCACTCTGGCGCCTACCCAATTAGAGGGTGCTACAGTTATATCACAGTGTATGTGTTGCTCAATAGGCCATTTGTTGAGCACCCCCGATTTAAATTGATAGTAATCTTGAGCTTTTTCATATATTACATATAAAGTAAGCTTTTAAAGCTGAATTCCAGGTATGGCAGTTTTTGTTGCAGAGTGCGATTGCTAGGTGCAGCGGAGTCAATTCAGATCAGACGTTGTGGAGTAACAGGAACTGACTTCTTTATTGGAACATAACTGGCAAGAAGTACACAGATATCACCTCACATGGTAAGAATAACGCAGACAGGAAAAAGAAACCAACAAGTACAACACTATACACAGGAAATACAACATATCATAGAAAACTGCACAGCACAGCATACCACTGAGCATTAGCAACATCTAGTGTCCTGTTTGAGAACTGCAGTTAATAGGCTAAGCTGAAATCTGTTGTATCTCCAACACCCTTTCTCAACAGTTAAGGCTTAGTCTGTTAAACCTATCTTCTTTGTAAGCCTTGAATGTCTTTCAGCAGTCAGGGGCTTTGTAAGGATATCTGCTGTCATATCCTCGGTTGGGCAATAAAGTAACTCAAGAAGACCTTGCTCCTGAAGATCCCTAAGAAAGTGAAACTTCACATCAATGTGCTTGGTTCTTGAATTAACTCCTTCCATGTGCGCAAGTACAAGGCATCCTTGATTGTCCGCATAGATTTCTGTTGGTCCCAACTGTGGTTGACCCAAGTCTGTTAATAACTGTCTTAGCCATATAACTTCTTGGCTTGCCTGCGCTGCAGCGACATATTCTGCTTCAGTAGACAACAGTGTAACAGAGAGTTGCTTTCTACTAGTCCAACTGATGGCACCACCTGACAGAAAGAATAAGTAGCCACTGGTAGATTTTCTGTCACTGGTGTCTCCTGCCCAGTCAGCATCCACATATCCTGTTAGGGTGATTTCATCACTTGCTGGTAACTTTAACTTGTAGTGCGAAGTCCCTTTCAGATAGCAAATGATTCGCTTTACAGCATTCCAGTCCATTTTACTTGGCATCAAAACCTTTTTGCATAGGATTCAAACAGTTGCTGCAATGTCCGGCCTTGTAGCAGTAGTAAGGTACAGCAATTTCCCTATTGCTTTTCTGTATTGAGTATTAGTAGGTAATGGGTTATCTTGACAATTCATCTCCTTTAGGTAGTTGGTTTCCATGGGAGACTTTACCGGTTTGGCGTCTACCATTCCAAATATTTCAATTATTTCTTGTATTTTGTGTCTTTGGTTCAGAAGAAAGCTGCCATCTTCCTCTCTCTCGATCTGGATACCGAGGTAATTCTTTATGTTGCCAAGATCTTTGGTGTCAAAGTGCTGATTTAGTTTTTTCAGTATTTCTGCTTCATCCCTTTCTTGCTCAAAACAGGATATCATCCACATAAATGAGCATATAGACCCATCGATTTGCCAATTTCTTTGTGTATAAGCAGGGGTCTGCTTTACTCCTTAGAAAGTTTTGATGTGCAAGCACTTCATTTATTTTTATATTCCAAGGCCTGGCTGCTTGCTTTAGACCATATATACTCCTGCGAAGTTTGCATACTAGGTCTGACCTTTGTTCATCTTTGAATCCTGGCGGCTGTTCCATGTAAATTTCTTCTGTTAAATCGCCATGTAGAAACGCGGTTTTCACATCAAAATGTTTCACTTGCATTTTCCTTATGGCGGATATTGTCAGTAAAGTCCGTATTGTAGTGTGCTTGACTACTGGTGCAAACGTCTCATCATAGTCCTGTCCGTATTTTTGAGAATAGCCCTTGGCTACTAGTCTTGCTTTGTACCGTTCAATTGTGCCATCTGCATTGTATTTCACTTTAAAAGTCCATTTACAGCCTATGGCTTTCCTTCCGGGTGGTAGTTCTGTAAGTGTCCATGTTTTGGTGTCATGCATGGATTTCATCTCTTCCTCAGCAACCTTTATCCATTTACTTGCTTCTTGTTCTGGAAGTTGAGCTATGCCTTCCCAGCTCGCAGGTTCGGTGATACTGGCAGTACTTGCTTTGTATGAGAGACGTATAGGTGGTTTACCTTTATTTTCTCTTGTTGAACGTCTCGTTTTTGTGTCGGAGTCTTCTTCTTTCTGCTCTTCAGTGCTGGCTGAGTCTGCACTTACTTCAACTGTTTGTTCGGAAGTTACAGAGATGGGCTGGTCAATGTCAGTTTGCTCTTCTATTCTCGTTTCTACTGTTGTCATTACATTGTCTCTTAAATCTTCAACAAAAGTTATGCTGTTGCTAATGGTAACCTTGTTGTTTTTGGGATTTAGGATTCTGTAACCCTTAATATTGTCACTGTATCCAACGAAGATACCTTCAAACGCTCTGTTCTGGAGTTTGGTGCGTTTTTCTTCAGGTATGTAGATGAATGCTTTGCATCCACAAACTCTTAGGTGTTTTACACTTGGCTTCTCATTGTGCCATAGTTCATATGGGGTTTTCTCCACTGTTCTGGAAAGAAGTCTGTTCTGCAAATATGTAGCTGTCATGGCTGCCTCACCCCAGTATTTTTGTGGTAGTCCAGAGTCTGTCAGCATACACCTGGTCATTTCAGTCAGAGTTCTATTCTTTCTTTCAGCTACTCCATTTTGTTCTGGTGTATACGGGACTGTCTTTTGATGTTCTATTCCATTCTGTTTTAAGTACTCTTGTATCTTACTTTCTGTGAATTCACCTCCATTATCGCTCCGAATTATGAGAGGCTTCCTCTGAAACTTGTTACTGGTCTTTGTTATATAGTCTTTTAATTTGTCGAAAACTTCACTCTTGTGTTGCATTAGGTAGGTGACTGTGTATCTTGAATAGTCATCTATGAAAGTCACTATGTACCTGTTGCCTCCAGGTGTGGGTGGGTTTAGAGGACCACACACGTCACTGTGAACTAAGTCAAGTGGTCTTGAAGCTCTCTTCTGACTGACTTTGGGAAGTGTTGCTCTTGTTGCTTTGGATTTAATGCAACATTCACGCTCAGCAGTAACTGGACAAGGAGATACTTTTAGATCCCTTCTCAGATTCCTCCTTTGTAGTTCCTGTATGCATTCTGGGTGTCTGTGACCTAGACGTCTGTGCCATATATTTATACAGTCATTGTGCTTGTGTGTACATAGTCTCACCTTTTCCTTCACTGTGTCGAGGTGATATAGATGATCATCCAGCTTGGCACTTGCTATTGTCTGTTTGCCGTTTAGAATCGAACACTTGTCACCTTGGAATTTTACAGTGAGTCCTGTGGCTGTTAGACGCTTCACAGATAAGAGTCCTCCTTCTAGATTAGGAACATAAAGCACATTTTTCACTGGTATGGCTAAATTGTGTCTCGCATCATCTGGACATACAAGGGTTCCATGTCCATGTCCTTCTGCATGTATTTTGCTTCCATCTGCGAGATAAATAGTTTCTTTGTTGTTCAGATCAAGTTCTGTGAAGAAACTTTTATCACTCGTCATGTGACTGGTTGCCCCGGAATCGATGCACCAGCCTTGGCATTTTTTGTTGCCTGTCATTTTAAATGTGGCATTCCAGTTTCCTTCCCATGGATCATTGATTATGGTTTTGACCTTTTGTTTAGGATAACAATACAGTCTTTCTTTATGTGTCCCTGTTTGTGGCATCTGAAACACACTCTGGTCTCTTTCCTGTGTAATTTTGCATCTGTAACTTTAAGAGCGGTTCTGGTGTCGGGTTCTGTGGAGTCATGCACTAATTCCTTTCTTCTCTGATACTCATCTATGAGCCTGGTTTTTAAAATGCTAGCGTCAGATCTGTCTCAGGTCGTGTCTCCAGTGCATTGATTAGTGCAGTATATGTATCAGGCAAACTGCATAACAACATGGCTGCAGTGTGACTGTCTGTTATATTCTCCCCGATTGATCTGAGTTGCGCAATCACTTCCAGCATTGCATTTATATGCTCCTGCATGTCCTGTTCTCTGCCAAGTCTCATTTTGTAAAGTTTCCACAGCAAAAACAGCTTGCTGTTTAAACTGGATCTTTCATGCAGTCTTTTCAGTACGTCCCACATGCCTTTCGCTGTGTCCTCATGACGTATATGAATGAGCTGATCATCCTCCACTAGTAAACTTATGGTGGCCCGTGCCTGTCTGTTTTTCTTGTCCCAGTCCTGATTATTATCCTGTGGCCTCTCTGTGGTGGTAACCTCCCACAAGTCATCTCTGGATAATAGCATTTCCACTTTGAACTTCCATAACTGATAATTGTCATTGTTCAGCTTGGCCACTGAGTTCTGAGTTTCTGGCCATTTTTTTTTCCCTCCTTTATATACAAACAGTCTTACTTGTCTGTAGGAGATGTCACTGGAAACCTTCCTTATGTCGATCTCCGCATCAGCCACACTGTCTTCCGTTCAAGGCTTTGTTCTGCCTGGGCCGCACCTGGTTGTATGACTTTATCCGGACACTGGGCCCAAAACCTGTTGCAGAGTGCGATTGCTAGGTGCAGCGGAGTCAATTCAGATCAGAGGTTGTGGAGTAACAGGAACTGACTTCTTTATTGGAACATAACTGGCAAGAAGTACACAGATATCACCTCACATGGTAAGAATAACACAGACAGGAAAAGGAAACCAACAAGTACAACACTATACACAGGAAATACAACATATCATAGAAAACTGCACAGCACAGCATACCACTGAGCATTAGTGACATCTAGTGTTCTGTTTGAGAACTGCAGTTAATAGGCTAAGCTGAAATCTGTTGTATCTCCAACAGTTTTTACATAGTTACATGGGTCCACCTTGGGTTATTGTAAGTACAGTATGTATGTGCCATGCTTGTGGGATCTCTGTGGAAGCTGAAAATCACTAGTAGGCACCACTACCCCAGTGATCACCACTATCTTCTGGGTTCCTTGATGAGCAGCTGTTATTCTGCTCACTGAACACAGGAGGTTGCCCGATCAGCACAGGTGCCATTCAGGGAACATTTACATGTACTAAAGGAATGCAAAGTGTTTTCATAGGAGGAGGTGAAAATCATGACATCACTACCTCACCTCTCCACGTCATCCAATCAGAGAGCAAAAATTGAAAAAATGTAAAGTGTTCTCTGAATAGTGCACAGGACCCGGAAGCTAGTGGAGATCACTGTAGTTGTGGTGCATACTGTTAGTCATTTCCAGCATCCCAGAGGTATGGTTCATACATACATTGGTTCCAGCTTCATTAATTTAATTATATAAAAATTGGAATTAGTTTTAATTTGTGTGGTCCTTTTACTATGTTCCAAGCATGGTTCCATACTCCAGAAATGATCAAGGTATATTTATTTAACAATGCAATGTCACAAAAGTGACAAACTATTGATAAAATATACATTGCTCCCTCGGCATTGTAAAGTAAATGAAGGGATTCTGTTATAAAGACTTTAGTCACACCCAATGCATGTTGTTAGTGCATCAGGTCATGTCCAGATGCCAAACTGATTAAACATCCCACACTTCCTGATCTTCAGATCATGTGAAGTGTAATATTAGGCCCCTTTCACACTGGGGCGTCAATGGTAAAGCACCGCTATTTTTAGCGGCGCTTTACCGTCGTATTTGCAGAGGTATTCGGCGGTTAGCAGGGTGCTTTTAACCCCCGCTAGCGCCCGAAAAAGGGTTAAAACCACCCGCAAAGTGCTGCTGCAGCAGCGCATTGCCGGCGGTATAGCTGCGCTGCCCCATTGATTTTAATGGGCAGGAGTGGTGGAGGAGCGGTGTATACACCGCTCCAAAGATGCTGCTAGCAGGACTTTTTTTAGCGTCCTGCTAGCGCACCGCTCCAGTGTGAAAGCCCTCGGGCTTTCACACTGAAGAGACAGGAGCAGCTCTTTCAAGGTGCTTTTCAGATGCTATTTTTAGCATTGTAGCGCCTGCAAAGCGCCTCAGTGTAAAAGGGGTCTTAGTCTCTACTGGCAGTGTGTCTACAAGGGTAACAAGACTTGAAGGTGATGATAGAAGGATGAACCAGCAAAAATCTCTGCCAACATAGTTTGAGCTTCATAAGGCAGCTCCGAAGTGCAATTTACATCCAGAAAATGCACACCAAATGTGGGCCAGACCAGCAGCAACTTTAGTATGTATTTGTCATGACTTGTTTATAACATTAAAATCAAAGCTGCACTAGATATATTATAGGAAATATGGAATTGGCAAACAATGCAGCTTTGTTCTGATTTAAAGTATAACTGAAGGCAATTTTTTTTAGTTTGGGATAGAGTGGAGAGGGATTTGAAAACCTGCCAGGTTTTTATTGCTGTCTGTGTCCCCATTAGGGAGATTCACTTTCTCTATTTATCCTGTTTACCATTACCAGTGAAAGTGAAAGAAAATCCCCAATTTGTGTTGTCCACAGAACAGTCATAGAGAAGAAATCTTCCAATGGGCACACTAGTTCAAGTGACACCCAAGGATTCCTTCCCTTTGGAGGGATTTCCTCTCACTTCCTATTTGGCTTTGGGACAGGAAGTGAAAGGAAATCTCCCCAATGGGATACAGATGGCAAAAAAAAAAAAAGACAGGTGTTACAACCCTCCCTTACTCTATCCAAAAATGAAAATAAAGATATTTTACCTTTAGTTCTACTTTAAATCTAGTACTCTTTTTTTTTAATCACATTTGCAAAAAGAAAGAGAGAATAATACAAACATTCCCAGAGAAATCAAATCTCTAAAAAGAGACATCAGCAGGATTCCACAAACAAGATGGGAAAAGATATATAATCAATCTAATAACAAAAGGGATGGGGAAAGCCCATGATTAATTATAGAAGGTGCAAAGGAAGGTGTATCCAAAAAAAGGAGGGGAAGAAACAACACAATCCATGAACACAGTGTATTCAAGTAATTTCCTGGTCAACAAGCCTCTGTATGAATCTTCAAGGACAAAGCGCATCTAGACAAATCTCCACAATCACAGCATCAATTGTTTATACAGGTCAGAGGAAAGAATACCAAGCCACTCCTTGACTGTGGGAATTACCGAGAAATTCCAGTAAGTCAGAATAAGGCATTTGCCAGAATTAAGGAGATGAGGCACCAAGGAGTGTTTGTAGGACCCTGCTGACTTCTTTGTGTCATGAAATAGCATAGGGAGAGGGTTATCTGCAATTGGATGTTGTGTCACCTTGTTGATTAAATTACGGACCTTAACTCAATAAGGGCAGAGAAGAGGACAGTCCCACCACAAGTGTAGCAAGGTGTTCTTCTGGCCACAATACCTTTGGGAAAATACTGGACAATCTGTCGGAGACCCTATACCACCTTGCCAGGAATTTATAACAGGATTCTTGGGCTTATCTCCAATAAGAGCTTATACAGGTTGGAGGGTAAATGGGTTGAGTCCTCTCTATCTAGGCACATGCTATCTAGCCTGAAATAGAGAGGGAGTCATGGTGTCTCAAGCCATCTCTCAGTGTTTTGAATTTTTTTTTAAGTTGTATATGTTTCCAACTATCCCAGGGTGATATTTCCCATTCTTGACAGAGGTCTGTCAAAGACTTCAAATTCGTACCTGTCATAAAGTAAAAACAGCAGATCACCTGAGACCCCCCCCCCAAGACCTAAAAAAAGGCCAAATACTCCCCTGGGGTAAACCAAGGATAGCAAACCAGTGGAGAGAGTGGTGAGGGTAGTTGTGCCAGAGAGAATTTCCTACTTAAACCATCCCAGATAGTCAAGGTAGCAGCAGAGAGTGGGGATACCAAGTCAGAAAGTCCCCTAAAAGTATGGGGGAGCCAAGGGGCATGGGCAAATTTACATCTGGCCATGGTCTTTTCCAGAGATACCCATAGTTTGTCCCGGGTGTGTAAGTTCCAATTAACTATGCGGAGTAATGCAGTGGCCTGATAATATAAAAAGAGGTCTTCATTGGCCTTGGTACGATACATAGGATAGTAAGAGAGATGCAGAGGTTTCCCATGCCACACAAACTTGGTAAATAAGAGTTGAGCCTTAAGAAAAAATGCCCTAGGTAATCATATTGGGATCATCTGAAAAAAGAACAGAAATTTGAAATGATCATCGTCTTTAGGATGTTTATCCTGCTAGTGCTCTTCTTTTAATATAAATCCTTGTATTTATGATAATGCTAAAATCTGAAAATAATTTTCAACTAATACTACCGTAATTTGTTTAAGTGCACAATATAGCAGAATTGTTGAGCCACAGCTTTGTCCAAACACAATCTGCATTCCCTGTGTAGATTGTATTCTTCAACTATTGTATTATTTTAATGCTCAGAGTGCACAGCAGGAGATTAATTCTTCAAATATAGGGGTCTGTGCAGCCAGGACATGGGACAAGGGAGATACCTGACATAACACATCACATGACTAGAAGACCTGGGAGTCTGTGCTGTTTTATTAGTTTGGCATTGTGTTAGTAACGAATTAAAGAAAATGGACAACTACTCTTTACATCACAAGTAGTGTTTTTCAAGATTTCAAAAACTTCACAAAACTAGAGAGGGATGGAGGCTCAGTTATAGGAACATCATTTTTTCATGTACTCTCCACTTAAAGCGGAACTTCAGTCATTTTTTCATCTTTCCATCTATTAAATCCTCTGCCCTTGTTGTTTTAACTCTAGATAGTAATTCTTTTTTTTTGCCAGTAAATTCCTTATACAGTCCACTTCCTGTTTTTTGTCTGGTAAAAAGCCTATGCTTATGACGTCATGCACAGTTTTCTCTCTCTCACTCTCATGGGAATTTGCCAGGAAGGTAGGAGGGATGAGTCATAAGAGGGCCAATGAGAGCTGGAGGTGTGCCTCTGTGTGTCTGTGTAAATCCAGGAAGTGAAGAGGCAGCAGCTTCAGCTGCCCACAGTTAAAATGGTTGCAGCCAGACTCAGTGGAGGGAGATTTCTTCAGCATATTTGGCAAGTACAGAATCACAGTATATATAAAATAATATGCAAAGTGGTTGGAGGGAAGCTTCAAAATGGCAAAGGTGTTTTTATTACAAATTATGTGAGCAGACTGCAGATCCTCTTTAAACGTGTTTGACTCCATGTGTGGGCTAAGAAATGTTTTAAAGGATAAAAGTCATTATGTTCCTTGAAGAAAACATAGTAGATGATTATGGAGCAGTACAGGACGTATTAAGGAGCTATTCAGGACTGAATGTAAAACAAGCTTACATTGCAAACCACAGAATCTAGCTTGATCATATGTTACCTCTTAATTGCTACATTAAACTATTCCCGTGCTGGTATTAAGAAAATTTTAGATGTAACAGCGCTTGTGGATCTACATACTGTTGTGGAATCTCATATTAGCCAATGTATTTCATATTATATATATTGATTTGCATATATTTTATTGATAATTATTATTATTATTATTATTCATATTATTATATAATAGTGGTTTTATCAATATTATTATTCAATAAGTAAAGCAACAATTATTAATCTTTTAATAATGTATACTATGTTTTCCATAGATTTAGAAAGTCTTCATTTATAAGTGTTGAACTTTAAATGACCTCTGCTTTATGACAAGTACTTGTATACAGGTGTTCTCGAAAATGTATTAAGATAGTTTACTGGGTGAAAGTTCATTAGAATAGATTCAAGTAATATAGAATTGTCTCAAGTCTGAAATGCATATAAATCAGACAGTTAAAGATATGAAAACAGGTGGTTTAGAAATAATTAAAGTTATGTACAGTACATTAAATTAAGTTTGACAAGGTCAAACAAAGGTCTGCTTGTGCCCTCATTAAAACTGTTAAAATACATACATATAGTGAGACATATAACACATCTGGTGGGGTTATTGAAAGTTCATTTTCCCAAATGTCATAAATCTGTCATTCTTGAATCTTATGAAGATAAGGAGAGTTGGATAACACAGCTGGGTGCCAGACTGTCTCTATACAGGTGTTTTTAATTGGACAAAACCAGTTATAAATCACTTTAATGAACATATAGGAATTTTGGGAATAATTAAGTTTATCTGGTTGTAGAACAGGTGTCAGATTTATGGTTGGTTACTTTGACGTAGACCTTAGCGACCAATCATATGTAAGAGATATGTTAAGATAAGACTTGTAAAAGTGTATATAAATGCAAGCTCTGCAATTGTTAGACAGACAAGTCAGATAGGAGCTCATAAGGCTGAACTCTGTGTATGCTGCCCTATTGCACGGGTCATAGAGGTCAGAACCAATGGGCAAGTATCTGTCCTAACTTGTCCCCTCGGACAAGTCAGATAGGAGCTCATAAGGCTGAACTCTGTGTATGCTGCCCTATTGCACGGGTCATAGAGGTCAGAACCAATGGGCAAGTATCTGTCCACAACTTGTCTCCTCGTACGAGTCAGAGAAGACTTCTTAACTTGTTCCAGAATGTGGTCTCAGGTGAATTTCCCTCAAGAACTTGGTCGAGCTGGAACCCAGAACTCTGTGAGGGGACCAGACCACCGGCAGATCAGGCTGGTCCCTATCAGGTGAGAGGTTCCCAAGAATTGGCAGTAAAGACCCATTCTGGTTCAAGGTGAGAACACTTCACAATTGTTTCAATTTGGTTAGAGGATAAGAATACTTATATCTAATATGCATGCATTGTAAGAAACTGTATAAATTAGACCTGTATATTGTAATATTTTGAACATGAACCTGTATGTTATCAGCTGTTAATAAACCTGCATTGCTGAAGTTCTGCCTGGTTCGATACTTTACTATTCTACTTCAATACATAAAAGACAAGCTGCTCACACACTGAAATAACCACCATAGCTCAAATGGAAAGTACATAAAAGTGCAGTGCTAATCAAAAAGTAAAAAATGCGTGTATATTACATACACCTAATAAAATAATGAAATGCTGTGCACATTGTGTCAACAATAATTAAATATGATTATTCATAAAAACATATAAACACAGTATACAGTGCAATCATAATAAATTGTGTAACATAAGCTAATAATTTCCCCCACATAAGCACAATGTGAAATACAGCCCAGGAATAATCCTCACTCCCAATGGACCTTCACCACCAAGCTCCACCCAAAAAGGCTTACTGGAAGAATATGACTCTATAAATATATAAAGTCATATAACTCATATATCAAGAATTGTTGGTCAACAATGGTCTTCCCCGCATCGGCGCAGAAGAGATCCAGTGGCACAAAACAATGGTCACCCCTTCTCAGCCTCTCCAAACCCAACTTACATGTTAAAAAGAGAAAAGAGAGCTGGGGCATAGTGTAAAATCAACGGAGATCTTTACTAAAAATAGGTTAAAATCACTCACATAAATAATATTGAACAGCACTGTATGATAATTCATGTTCGGGATCATATAAACACACTTTTGGGTACGTGGTGACGTCACAAAACTTAGAAATTGTATTGCCTGGAAAAGGCATTTGTAAATCTGTTCAGCCAGTCTTGTAATCTAGGTATACCACCAAACAGCATAGCCTAGTCAGTTAGCTGTCTGTATTTCTGGATCTGTTGATTGTTTTGACATGCAGTTTTCACTGAAGATAGCCTCTTATGCATTTTTTCATCATATTCTTAATCTGAATTGAGCAGGCTGTGACAATTTTACTTTCCCTTTCAAATTTTAAAAATGCAGCATGCTACAGTGTTGTTCTGACTTTGTTTCAGATTGCAGTCCAGTGAACATCACTGCCTTGCCGGCCCTGTCATCTTCTCCCTAGGCTACTTCTGTGTGTTGGGTTTTTGGCCTTGTGATTGGACAGCAGGGGATGATGTGATCCTGTGCATGCGCACATCAGTCATTCATTCAGGCACAACCAGAGTTTGCCGGATGCATGCGCAGCTCAATGTACATTCAATAGAAGACTGCAAGCAGGCAGGTGCGTGTAGCTTATTACAGAAGGGATATAGCATGTTCACTTTAACCACTCCTGCCCTCTAAGGCTAGGTTTAGACTGCTGCAATCAAATTTTGATCTGACTGTCATTGCAATTATGTAGTGCAACTTGGATATAGTGAATAAACTTCGTAATC
The DNA here is from genome assembly GCF_042186555.1 of Aquarana catesbeiana. Classification (NCBI taxonomy): domain Eukaryota; kingdom Metazoa; phylum Chordata; class Amphibia; order Anura; family Ranidae; genus Aquarana; species Aquarana catesbeiana. The sequence continues at coordinate 232,137,090 of NC_133332.1, read as the reverse complement.
TATATATAGTGCTCTAAATAAAAAAGCTGCTATCCCCACTAAAGTGACAATGTGCTTTAGATCAAGTGAATTATAAACAAAAGGAAGCGCTTGGTGAAAATATATTACCAAATACTGGCAAATACCGCGTTAAGTGTTAATAAAATAAAAAACCCATTGATTAACATTGGATTGCATCCAAACACATAAAATGAAACATTCGATGTACAATTCAATCAATAATTCAACATATTATAGGGATGCGTGGAGTGACGGGAATTAGGAAGGATCTCTCCTTTCTGTCCAAGATGCCCAACTGTGAACCTGTATCGATCAAATCCACCAAAGTTCTTTTAAAGTCTGTGGTAGGATTTGTTCTGAGAGGTAGGTAGGTTTCAGTATCACTGAGGATTCTTGTCATCTCAGTGTGATAATCCTCTCTATCGAGCACAACAATCCCTCCACCCTTGTCGGCTGGACGGATAACAAGGTCCCTGCGCTCACAAAGTGATTTTAATCCGATTTTGATATTAGGATCAGTGTAGAATTTCTTCTTTGGTAGTCCTTCCAAATCATCTAGCACTAGATCACGAAACACTCTGATGGAAGGGGCCATAGGTGCTGGGGAGTTGAATAAGGAAGGGTTGGCTAGGCCAGAGTGAACAGTGTGTGAGTTAATAGTTGGGTTTGAAGGCCTAACTGGATTGGACGCAATGTATCTTTGTACATTCAATTTGCGCACAAATTTGTGCACATCTATGAATGTAGAAAGTTTGCTTAGTCGCTTGGGGGGAGCGAATTTTAATCCTTTGTTTAAGGTGCTAAGTTCAGCTGGAGTGAAACTGGCTTTACTTAAATTGAAGATGCCATTATCCTTCATGTCCGCTTTCTTTTTACTGGTACTCCTCCCCCCTCGGGTACCGCGTTTTGTTCTTGGCTTCGTTTGGGGTATTCTTGCTGTCTGGGAAAATCCCCCGAATATGGATATCTTGGTACATCCTGGTTGTAGTTAAACGGTGATCTCTCGGGGTAGTCCCTATCCCTAACATCATAGCGGTGATGAGAGTTGCGATACACGTTAGATCTTTCGTCCCTCAGGGGTGAAAATCGGTTCCTAGTATTGATTGGAGTTCTTGGCGGATATGGTTGGTATTGATAATAGTCGCTTTGGCTGGTCTTACGTCTCCTAGGTGAGTGGTCCTGTCTGTATTGTTCATAGTGCACTGTACGATCTCTGTTACCTTCCCCCTATTATTCCTCCCTCTGTTCCCAGGATGGGAAGAGGGGCCATTGTATTGGGGTACGGGGATAGGGGGGGGGTTGGTAGAGCGAATATTCATTCCGTTTCTAGAATTAGACATGAGAGGGGCCACTGGAGGATATGGTGGTCTGGACTCAGATAGACCCCCCACCTCCATAGGCGGGTGTTCACTGTCATGTGTATTTCTAGTCGGATCGTTAGTTTGCCAGCTGAAAACATTTCCATTTTTATAGTCACTAAGATCTCTGCTGTATTTTTTCTGTTTCTTAATCTTCTGTTCTCGTTCTTCCTTTTCCAAATGATTTTTCAAGTTGGTGGAAAGATTATTATATTCCATAGTGGATTTATGCGGAAGAAGTTTCTCTCTGATTTCCTTGATTTCCTTATCTATGATAGTTCTTCTGGTTCGTTTTCTATCAATCAGGAACCCTAATAGTGAGATCCCTGCCTCATTAAAATAATGGAACCACGATTCAACATCGAGATCTCCCTGTTGTGGATGGATTGTCCATCTAAGCCCTCTTGGGACCATGCGTTCTTTGCAATACTGCTCCAAGAAGGCAATGTCCCATTCTAAATGTAGCTCAGAGACCATCAGGTTCTTGAGCCTTAAAAATAGGCCTCCTATCTCTGAGTCAACATTGAGGGCTATGAACACCCCTTCTGTATTAAAGGTGCGATTGGTTCGATACTCAAACACATCCATATCTGATAAGCTTCCCAAGTGAATGGCAAGATAGATAGAGAGGCTGCAAAAATATAGTCAAAAAATTGAAAATTGTATATACAAAGAAAATTTGCTCCAACTCTCAGAAAATAAAGCAGCCAACACAACAACTTGACCCGTGTAAATGTGAAAAAATAATATATATAAAGTGTGGCGCTAGTGATGATGCCTCATAAGAGGTAGTGTTAACCTTATCAGGTGTGTATAAAAAAGAAAAAAGGAAAAAAGGGAGGAGTTGGAGTGAGGGAGATATCACCTTCCCCACCCGTACTTCCCCATAGGTGAGTTCAACATTAATAGGAAATACGTGCAAAGATATGTCTGTATATGTATGCTAAGTAAGTGAAGGTATTAGAAGGTAGATGTTCCGTATCCTGACAGATAGGGAACACCTATCAGACTGGTACCTGGAGGTTCAACTCCAGGTTCTAATCAAACAGAAGGAGGAGGCTAAAGGGAAAAGTATTGTTAAAGCTAATACAATGATGTATACCAAGTACTATGCCTCCCAAAGGAGGGGGGGGGCTAAAATAAGTAAATATATAATCAAAAGTCAATCAAAGTGGTAAGTACATAGATGTAAACATATTTAAAGTCCACCATCTTAGATATGGTATTACTAGATGTCAATCTAGGTATAAAAAGTTCAATAGGCTGTGGTAAACAGGGACTGTTGGACGTATCCCTGTTCAGAGGTAGGTTCTTCCCTTAGAATGGTGACTTTGGCCCAAAAGGAACAGGTATATAGTTCCCTTACCAGATCAGGTGGACTCACAGGCCCTTGGCGGTGAGTCAAACGAGCTTTGTACCGTCAAGCGGTGTGGGGCTGTAAAGCCGTATGTCGTTCCTAGATAGGAATTCCCTGGTGTCACCGGAAGGCACGCCTCTGGCTCGATAAATTTTCCCAGATGTCATCTAATGGTGCGTCCTTGGCAGGGCGCAGCTGGAAGCCGGGGTCCACCAAAATCTTCAGGTAAAGGCAACCTATTTCTCAGCAGCCAGCACCATTTTTGTAGGTGAAACAAGAAAAAAAGAAAAAACTTCCACATAGTGTAAATCTTTCTTAAACGTGGCGACGTTTATTAAAATAAGCTTTTTGCAATAAGATACAAAAAAAGCTGGGCGGTAAAAACTAGGCTCAAAATATTGTAAAGAGTCCCAAGATTAAAAATTTGCGCAGTAGGTGATGGTAAGGGTAAAATCCACAGAAACCCGACGCGTTTCGTCCTCAAAGACTTCTGCTGGGGTATGGAATTGCCCCCCATCTACTGCGCTTATATATGTAGGGGCAAACAATGCAGAAAATCCGATTGGCAGCGAAACCGGGCATGACTTCCGGGTTGGGCGGCGCTAGCACTGGCCAAAAGATCATGTGTAGTTAGAGTGGCCAATTGTATCCCTTTTGGATGGTCAAAGCCAGACCTCGCTTGCATCCTCCAATCTCTGGTACAGCATCAGCCCATGTGACACGTCGGTCACGCCGCGATCACGTGATCCGTTCGATGCGGAGTGACGTCAGACCGTTCAGGGTCTGCGTGTCATAAATAATAAGGAGCCGAGGCTTGTAAGATCGAGGTGTGGAGCGCAAACACAGTGACGGCCAGAAGTAGGGGAGGAGTTTTAGAACGAAGACGGCCCAATCAAAAAACCGGAAGTCATATCGCCGGATATATGCTAGGCAAATCGTAAATATCTCCCAATTATTATGCTTATTAGGGATGGATCTTCCTGAGTGCATAAACCCTCGGGCATATCGGGCAAAATTCATAAGAAAATTCATAAGAAACATATATCGAAAATATAATATATCATACAAACATCTATATGTAGCTCAATAACCCAAAAAAAGAAAAAGAGAAAAAATTTTTTTTTAGTATATCTGTCCAAGTCCGTACAATTTTAGGACCGGTATATAATGGTGATGTCTCTATAAGATTCGAAGTGTGTAAAATGAATCAGGGTGTGCCTGTCTGTATGAATAGAATCAAGATGCATATGAAATTATTAATCAGGCATTAATATGCCAGTCATACTAAAAAGAGGCTATTACATAGGGCCAAAACGGGATAGGGTAACCAGGGGAGATTTTTAAGAACTATATCTCAGCCAGGGTCTATCCCGCCTACTTGTATATAGGAAAAAAAAGGAAAAGCTATAATATAGTATGAAGAAGAGAACAGTGAGAAGCAGAGAGTTGGGGGACATCTAAGGGGGTCCTACCAATGTGTCCAGTATGTTTAGAGGAAGATCTTAGTGACTAATTAGGTGTAAGGAATAGGTCATCCAAAGGTACTCAGAGTGAGAGAAGGGGAATTCTATTCATCCCACTCACCCAAATGGAAAGTGCTATGACAAACTTTCAAAGGTTCACCAAGAGGAATAAATCAAGAAATTATAAAAAATATATAAAAAATATATAAAAGTATATAAAAATACCCAAAAGTTAGGAAGGGGAATTCCATTCACCCAACTTACTCAAAATAGAGAATGTTATGATAGACTTCAGAGGTTTCACCAAAGGTAAAGCAGGGGGAAAGGGATGAGAGAAGTGGTTAGACAGAAAACAGGCAAGAAAATCTCAAAGGGGGAGAAAATGTTTACTATCACAACAACCTTTGAGAGGGCATGACAATGCTTATGACTGATTGATAAAAGCATTGATATCCCAGTCTACATTGAGCCCATGGGGTACATAGCATTTAATGAGATGTATCCAAAAGGTCTCAAGTTTGGAGACACCTCTCACCTTTGGTTCCCCCCTCCAATGTGGTGTGAATCTATCTATAATTTGAAACTTTGTTCCGGATGGATTTTGATCATGATGATGTAGGTAGTGTTTTGGTACACTGTGGTTTGTGCGTCCCTTTTTATAGCTGTGATATGTTCGTTCACTCTTATAGCAAAATTACGTTTTGTGCGACCAATATATTGTTTTCCGCAAGGACAGGTGATGAGATATACAATAAATTTTGTGGTACAAGTGGCAAAACTTTTCATTCTATATTCCTTCCCAGTCGTAAATGAAGAAAATGTTTTGATCTTTCGTGCTTTACAAGTATTCAGTTTGCATACGGAGCATTTTCGGCAAGGGTAGAAGCCTTTTAGGTCATGGAAGAAAGAAGGGGCTTTCGGAGGTTCTATCACTCCTGGAGCGATCTGCCCCCCTATTGATGGCGCACCTTTATAAATAACTCCTGCACGTTCGGGGAGTAAAGGGCCCAGTATGCGATCATTTCTTAGTATTTTCCAGTGTCTTGTGATAATATCCTTTATTTGTTTATGTTGGATGGAATAGTTGGTGAGGAACGCCCATCTATGTTTGTTTTCAGGGGGTCTTCGGGGGCGCTCATCCAACAAGGATAGTCGATCGATGCGGGCTACTTTTTGGATTTCCTGTTCAATTTGTGCTTCATCATACCCTTTCTCTTGGAATCTAAGTTTGATGGTCTCAGCCTGTGCGTAATAGTCCGTTAGACGAGAACAGTTACGTCTAATTCTCATTAGCTGACTGCGGGGGACTGATTTCAGCCAGGCTGCATGGTGACAGCTGTCGGTTGGGATGTACCCATTGCGATCGGTGACTTTAAAGAACGTTTTCGTTTCTAAATGGCCGTCGACAGCTGTAATTTCAAGGTCCAAGAAATGTATTGAGGAAGTACTGGCTTCATATGATAGATGAATTCCAATGTTATTCTCATTGAGATGGAGCATGAAGTTGTTTAGTGAATCCAAGGAGCCTCTCCATAGGAGGAGGATGTCGTCAATATATCGAGCCCAAAAGACCAATTGGGGAGGGTTCAGGGCTCTGACGACATCCTCCTCCCATTTGGCCATAAAAATATTGGCCAGGCTGGGGGCAAATTTCGCCCCCATAGCCACGCCCTTGATCTGTAGATAGTACTGATTGTCGTACCAGAAGTAATTAGACTTCGTGGCAAAACGTAAGAGGTCCATAATGAACCTTATTTGAGTCCTAGAAATGATCTTATCTCTTGACAGGAACTGTTCGACGGCTCCTAGGCCAAGGTCGTGGGGGATGTTGGTGTATAAAGACGTCACATCAGCTGTGACTAATATGAGATCATTACTGTAAGTAATCTGTTGCAGCTTCGTGATAGTATCCCTCGTGTCCTTCAAAAAGGACGGTATATTTCTAACTATAGGCTGCAAGTAGTGATCAATATATTTCCCTATACGCGATGTTACGGAGTTAATCCCGCTGATGATCGGGCGGCCAGGAGGTCGGGTGGCATTTTTGTGTACCTTGGGCAAGTAATATATTATAGGGATGCGTGGAGTGACGGGAATTAGGAAGGATCTCTCCTTTCTGTCCAAGATGCCCAACTGTGAACCTGTATCGATCAAATCCACCAAAGTTCTTTTAAAGTCTGTGGTAGGATTTGTTCTGAGAGGTAGGTAGGTTTCAGTATCACTGAGGATTCTTGTCATCTCAGTGTGATAATCCTCTCTATCGAGCACAACAATCCCTCCACCCTTGTCGGCTGGACGGATAACAAGGTCCCTGCGCTCACAAAGTGATTTTAATCCGATTTTGATATTAGGATCAGTGTAGAATTTCTTCTTTGGTAGTCCTTCCAAATCATCTAGCACTAGATCACGAAACACTCTGATGGAAGGGGCCATAGGTGCTGGGGGGTTGAATAAGGAAGGGTTGGCTAGGCCAGAGTGAACAGTGTGTGAGTTAATAGTTGAGTTTGAAGGCCTAACTGGATTGGACGCAATGTATCTTTGTACATTCAATTTGCACACAAATTTGTGCACATCTATGAATGTAGAAAATTTGCTTAGTCGCTTGGGGGGAGCGAATTTTAATCCTTTGTTTAAGGTGCTAAGTTCAGCTGGAGTGAAACTGGCTTTACTTAAATTGAAGATGCCATTATCCTTCATGTCCGCTTTCTTTTTACTGGTACTCCTCCCCCCTCGGGTACCGCGTTTTGTTCTTGGTTTCGTTTGGGGTATTCTTGCTGTCTGGGAAAATCCCCCGAATATGGATATCTTGGTACATCCTGGTTGTAGTTAAACGGTGATCTCTCGGGGTAGTCCCTATCCCTAACATCATAGCGGTGATGAGAGTTGCGATACTCGTCAGATCTTTCGTCCCTTAGGGGTGAAAATCGGTTCCTAGTATTGATTGGAGTTCTTGGCGGATATGGTTGGTATTGATAATAGTCGCTTTGGCTGGTCTTACGTCTCCTAGGTGAGTGGTCCTGTCTGTATTGTTCATAGTGCACTGTACGATCTCTGTTACCTTTCCCCTTCCCCCTATTATTCCTCCCTCTGTTCCCAGGATGGGAAGAGGGGCCATTGTATTGGGGTACGGGGATAGGGGGGGGGGTTGGTAGAGCGAATATTCATTCCGTTTCTAGAATTAGACATGAGAGGGGCCACTGGAGGATATGGTGGTCTGGACTCAGATAGACCCCCCACCTCCATAGGCGGGTGTTCGGTTTTTTGATTGGGCCGTCTTCGTTCTAAAACTCCTCCCCTACTTCTGGCCGTCACTGTGTTTGCGCTCCACACCTCGATCTTACAAGCCTCGGCTCCTTATTATTTATGACACGCAGACCCTGAACGGTCTGACATCACTCCGCATCGAACGGATCACGTGATCGCGGCGTGACCGACGTGTCACATGGGCTGATGCTGTACTAGAGATTGGAGGATGCAAGCGAGGTCTGGCTTTGACCATCCAAAAGGGATACAATTGGCCACTCTAACTACACATGATCTTTTGGCCAGTGCTAGCGCCGCCCAACCCGGAAGTCATGCCCGGTTTCGCTGCCAATCGGATTTTCTGCATTGTTTGCCCCTACATATATAAGCGCAGTAGATGGGGGGCAATTCCATACCCCAGCAGAAGTCTTTGAGGACGAAACGCGTCGGGTTTCTGTGGATTTTACCCTTACCATCACCTACTGCGCAAATTTTTAATCTTGGGACTCTTTACAATATTTTGAGCCTAGTTTTTACCGTCCAACTTTTTTTGTATCTTATTGCAAAAAGCTTATTTTAATAAACGTCGCCACGTTTAAGAAAGATTTACACTATGTGGAAGTTTTTTTCTTTTTTTCTTGTTTCACCTACAAAAATGGTGCTGGCTGCTGAGAAATAGGTTGCCTTTACCTGAAGATTTTGGTGGACCCCGGCTTCCAGCTGCGCCCTGCCAAGGACGCACCATTAGATGACATCTGGGAAAATTTATCGAGCCAGAGGCGTGCCTTCCGGTGACACCAGGGAATTCCTATCTAGGAACGACATACGGCTTTACAGCCCCACACCGCTTGACGGTACAAAGCTCGTTTGACTCACCGCCAAGGGCCTGTGAGTCCACCTGATCTGGTAAGGGCACTATATACCTGTTCCTTTTGGGCCAAAGTCACCATTCTAAGGGAAGAACCTACCTCTGAACAGGGATACGTCCAACAGTCCCTGTTTACCACAGCCTATTGAACTTTTTATACCTAGATTGACATCTAGTAATACCATATCTAAGATGGTGGACTTTAAATATGTTTACATCTATGTACTTACCACTTTGATTGACTTTTGATTATATATTTACTTATTTTAGCCCCCCCCTCCTTTGGGAGGCATAGTACTTGGTATACATCATTGTATTAGCTTTAACAATACTTTTCCCTTTAGCCTCCTCCTTCTGTTTGATTAGAACCTGGAGTTGAACCTCCAGGTACCAGTCTGATAGGTGTTCCCTATCTGTCAGGATACGGAACATCTACCTTCTAATACCTTCACTTACTTAGCATACAGATACAGACATATCTTTGCACGTATTTCCTATTAATGTTGAACTCACCTATGGGGAAGTACGGGTGGGGAAGGTGATATCTCCCTCACTCCAACTCCTCCCTTTTTTCCTTTTTTCTTTTTTATACACACCTGATAAGGTTAACACTACCTCTTATGAGGCATCATCACTAGCGCCACACTTTATATATATTATTTTTTCACATTTACACGGGTCAAGTTGTTGTGTTGGCTGCTTTATTTTCTGAGAGTTGGAGCAAATTTTCTTTGTATATACAATTTTCAATTTTTTGACTATATTTTTGCAGCCTCTCTATCTATCTTGCCATTCACTTGGGAAGCTTATTAGATATGGATGTGTTTGAGTATCGAACCAATCGCACCTTTAATACAGAAGGGGTGTTCATAGCCCTCAATGTTGACTCAGAGATAGGAGGCCTATTTTTAAGGCTCAAGAACCTGATGGTCTCTGAACTACATTTAGAATGGGACATTGCCTTCTTGGAGCAGTATTGCAAAGAACGCATGGTCCCAAGAGGGCTTAGATGGACAATCCATCCACAACAGGGAGATCTCGATGTTGAATCGTGGTTCCATTATTTTAATGAGGCAGGGATCTCACTATTAGGGTTCCTGATTGATAGAAAACGAACCAGAAGAACTATCATAGATAAGGAAATCAAGGAAATCAGAGAGAAACTTCTTCCGCATAAATCCACTATGGAATATAATAATCTTTCCACCAACTTGAAAAATCATTTGGAAAAGGAAGAACGAGAACAGAAGATTAAGAAACAGAAAAAATACAGCAGAGATCTTAGTGACTATAAAAATGGAAATGTTTTCAGCTGGCAAACTAACGATCCGACTAGAAATACACATGACAGTGAACACCCGCCTATGGAGGTGGGGGGTCTATCTGAGTCCAGACCACCATATCCTCCAGTGGCCCCTCTCATGTCTAATTCTAGAAACGGAATGAATATTCGCTCTACCAAACCCCCCCCTATCCCCGTACCCCAATACAATGGCCCCTCTTCCCATCCTGGGAACAGAGGGAGGAATAATAGGGGGAAGGGGAAAGGTAACAGAGATCGTACAGTGCACTATGAACAATACAGACAGGACCACTCACCTAGGAGACGTAAGACCAGCCAAAGCGACTATTATCAATACCAACCATATCCGCCAAGAACTCCAATCAATACTAGGAACCGATTTTCACCCCTGAGGGACGAAAGATCTGACGAGTATCGCAACTCTCATCACCGCTATGATGTTAGGGATAGGGACTACCCCGAGAGATCACCGTTTAACTACAACCAGGATGTACCAAGATATCCATATTCGGGGGATTTTCCCAGACAGCAAGAATACCCCAAACGAAACCAAGAACAAAACACGGTACCCGAGGGGGGAGGAGTACCAGTAAAAAGAAAGCAGACATGAAGGATAATGGCATCTTCAATTTAAGTAAAGCCAGTTTCACTCCAGCTGAACTTAGCACCTTAAACAAAGGATTAAAATTCGCTCCCCCCAAGCGACTAAGCAAACTTTCTACATTCATAGATGTGCACAAATTTGTGCGCAAATTGAATGTACAAAGATACATTGCGTCCAATCCAGTTAGGCCTTCAAACCCAACTATTAACTCACACACTGTTCACTCTGGCCTAGCCAACCCTTCCTTATTCAACCCCCCAGCACCTATGGCCCCTTCCATCAGAGTGTTTCGTGATCTAGTGCTAGATGATTTGGAAGGACTACCAAAGAAGAAATTCTACACTGATCCTAATATCAAAATCGGATTAAAATCACTTTGTGAGCGCAGGGACCTTGTTATCCGTCCAGCCGACAAGGGTGGAGGGATTGTTGTGCTCGATAGAGAGGATTATCACACTGAGATGACAAGAATCCTCAGTGATACTGAAACCTACCTACCTCTCAGAACAAATCCTACCACAGACTTTAAAAGAACTTTGGTGGATTTGATCGATACAGGTTCACAGTTGGGCATCTTGGACAGAAAGGAGAGATCCTTCCTAATTCCCGTCACTCCACGCATCCCTATAATATATTACTTGCCCAAGGTACATAAAAATGCCACCCGACCTCCTGGCCGCCCGATCATCAGCGGGATTAACTCCGTAACATCGCGTATAGGGAAATATATTGATCACTACTTGCAGCCTATAGTTAGAAATATACCGTCCTTTTTGAAGGACATGAGGGATACTATCACGAAGCTGCAACAGATTACTTACAGTAATGATCTCATATTAGTCACAGCTGATGTGACGTCTTTATACACCAACATCCCCCACGACCTTGGCCTAGGAGCCGTCGAACAGTTCCTGTCAAGAGATAAGATCATTTCTAGGACTCAAAAAAGGTTCATTATGGACCTCTTACGTTTTGCCACGAAGTCTAATTACTTCTGTTACGACAATCAGTACTATCTGCAGATCAAGGGCGTGGCTATGGGGGCGAAATTTGCCCCCAGCCTGGCCAATATTTTTATGGCCAAATGGGAGGAGGATGTCGTCAGAGCCCTGAACCCTCCCCAATTGGTCTTTTGGGCTCGATATATTGACGACATCCTCCTCCTATGGAGAGGCTCCTTGGATTCACTAAACAACTTCATGCTCCATCTCAATGAGAATAACATTGGAATTCATCTATCATATGAAGCCAGTACTTCCTCAATACATTTCTTGGACCTTGAAATTACAGCTGTCGACGGCCATTTAGAAACGAAAACGTTCTTTAAAGTCACCGATCGCAATGGGTACATCCCAACCGACAGCTGTCACCATGCAGCCTGGCTGAAATCAGTCCCCCGCAGTCAGCTAATGAGAATTAGACGTAACTGTTCTCGTCTAACGGACAATTACGCACCAATAACCATCAAACTTAGATTCCAAGAGAAAGGGTATGATGAAGCACAAATTGAACAGGAAATCCAAAAAGTAGCCCACATCGATCGACTATCCTTGTTGGATGAGCGCCCCCGAAGACCCCCTGAAAACAAACATAGATGGACGTTCCTCACCAACTATTCCATCCAACATAAACAAATAAAGGATATTATCACAAGACACTGGAAAATACTAAGAAATGATCGCATACTGGGCCCTTTACTCCCCGAACGTGCAGGAGTTATTTATAAAGGTGCGCCATCAATAGGGGGGCAGATCGCTCCAGGAGTGATAGAACCTCCGAAAGCCCCTTCTTTCTTCCATGACCTAAAAGGCTTTTACCCTTGCCGAAAATGCTCCGTATGCAAACTGAATACTTGTAAAGCACGAAAGATCGAAACATTTTCTTCATCTACGACTGGGAAGGAATATAGAATGAAACGTTTTGCCACTTGTACCACAAAATTTATTGTATATCTCATCACCTGTCCTTGCGGAAAACAATATATTGGTCGCACAAAACGTAATTTTACTATAAGAGTGAACGAACATATCACAGCTATAAAAAAGGGACGCACAAACCACAGTGTACCAAAACACTACCTACATCATCATGATCAAAATCCATCCGGAACAAAGTTTCAAATTATAGATAGATTCACACCACATTGGAGGGGGGAACCAAAGGTGAGAGGTGTCTCCAAACTTGAGACCTTTTGGATACATCTCATTAAATGCTATGTACCCCATGGGCTCAATGTAGACTGGGATATCAATGCTTTTATCAATCAGTCATAAGCATTGTCATGCCCTCTCAAAGGTTGTTGTGATAGTAAACATTTTCTCCCCCTTTGAGATTTTCTTGCCTGTTTTCTGTCTAACCACTTCTCTCATCCCTTTCCCCCTGCTTTACCTTTGGTGAAACCTCTGAAGTCTATCATAACATTCTCTATTTTGAGTAAGTTGGGTGAATGGAATTCCCCTCCCTACCTTTTGGGTATTTTTATATACTTTTATATATTTTTTATATATTTTTTATAATTTCTTGATTTATTCCTCTTGGTGAACCTTTGAAAGTTTGTCATAGCACTTTCCATTTGGGTGAGTGGGATGAATAGAATTCCCCTTCTCTCACTCTGAGTACCTTTGGATGACCTATTCCTTACACCTAATTAGTCACTAAGATCTTCCTCTAAACGTACTGGACACATTGGTAGGACCCCCTTAGATGTCCCCCAACTCTCTGCTTCTCACTGTTCTCTTCTTCATACTATATTATAGCTTTTCCTTTTTTTTCCTATCTACAAGTAGGCGGGATAGACCCTGGCTGAGATATAGTTCTTAAAAATCTCCCCTGGTTACCCTATCCCGTTTTGGCCCTATGTAATAGCCTCTTTTTAGTATAACTGGCATATTAATGCCTGATTAATAATTTCATATGCATCTTGATTCTATTCATACAGACAGGCACACCCTGATTCATTTTACACACTTCGAATCTTATAGAGACATCACCATTATATACCGGTCCTAAAATTGTACGGACTTGGACAGATATACCAAAAAAATTTTTTTTCTCTTTTTCTTTTTTTGGGTTATTGAGCTACATATAGATGTTTGTATGATATATTATATTTTCGATATATGTTTCTTATGAATTTTCTTATGAATTTTGCCCGATATGCCCGAGGGTTTATGCACTCAGGAAGATCCATCCCTAATAAGCATAATAATTGGGAGATATTTACGATTTGCCTAGCATATATCCGGCGATATGACTTCCGGTTTTTTGATTGGGCCGTCTTCGTTCTAAAACTCCTCCCCTACTTCTGGCCGTCACTGTGTTTGCGCTCCACACCTCGATCTTACAAGCCTCGGCTCCTTATTATTTATGACACGCAGACCCTGAACGGTCTGATGTCACTCCGCATCGAACGGATCACGTGATCGCGGCGTGACCGACGTGTCACATGGGCTGATGCTGTACTAGAGATTGGAGGATGCAAGCGAGGTCTGGCTTTGACCATCCAAAAGGGATACAATTGGCCACTCTAATTACACATGATCTTTTGGCCAGTGCTAGCGCCGCCCAACCCGGAAGTCATGCCCGGTTTCGCTGCCAATCGGATTTTCTGCATTGTTTGCCCCTACATATATAAGCGCAGTAGATGGGGGGCAATTCCATACCCCAGCAGAAGTCTTTGAGGACGAAACGCGTCGGGTTTCTGTGGATTTTACCCTTACCATCACCTACTGCGCAAATTTTTAATCTTGGGACTCTTTACAATATTTTGAGCCTAGTTTTTACCGCCCAACTTTTTTTGTATCTTATTGCAAAAAGCTAATTTTAATAAACGTCGCCACGTTTAAGAAAGATTTACACTATGTGGAAGTTTTTTTCTTTTTTTCTTGTTTCACCTACAAAAATGGTGCTGGCTGCTGAGAAATAGGTTGCCTTTACCTGAAGATTTTGGTGGACCCCGGCTTCCAGCTGCGCCCTGCCAAGGACGCACCATTAGATGACATCTGGGAAAATTTATCGAGCCAGAGGCGTGCCTTCCGGTGACACCAGGGAATTCCTATCCAGGAACGACATACGGCTTTACAGCCCCACACCGCTTGACGGTACAAAGCTCGTTTGACTCACCGCCAAGGGCCTGTGAGTCCACCTGATCTGGTAAGGGCACTATATACCTGTTCCTTTTGGGCCAAAGTCACCATTCTAAGGGAAGAACCTACCTCTGAACAGGGATACGTCCAACAGTCCCTGTTTACCACAGCCTAAGGAAGTTGATAGCCAGTAGCCAATAGCTGCCCTAGCGTCAATTCCGTCAGAAGGATTTGAAACATGTTCCAAATCTAAAGTCCGTCTGATTTTCGACCGAAAAAGTCCGCTGCAGGTCTGATGAAGCCCACACACAGTCGGATTGTCTGACAGATTCGTCCTGTCGGACCAGTCCGGTCGAAAAGTCCGCCTGTGTGTACACGGCATTAGAATTGCTTGATACAAATGCCTCCACCAATTGGATCACCCAAAGTGCTCAAGTATATTTGCTGCTTACCAGAGGAAGTTGACCACTTTAACTAAAAAGTAGGCCTTAAACGCTTGTTGCAGAACCTGTCTGCTGATAATGGTGGATCCTGAACCTGCAAAGTTACTTCCTCCCGCCAGGAATCATAGGTGAAGTATATGCAGAGAAATGATAGAGGAATCGAACATAGTGTAATCTCGTTTAATTGTAAAAGATTGAAAAACTAAAAAGCCAAATGGCTTGCTTACATATGTAGTGCCTTCGCCCGGCACAGAGGCTGTGAGCGTGTCTAGTGGTTGGATGTCTCCTCGAGGCTCGCGGCTCTCGCCTGTGCTGGCGTGCGTTCCACCTCGCTTGACACTCATACCAAAGGGACTGGATATGGACGTGACCACAGCGCCTCGACGTACGTTTCGTGTAATTTTACGTCATCAGGAAGCGTTCGTTGATGCAACTTGGATAACGTCTGCATATTCTATAGGGCCAATATCACACTGGAATCACACCAAAGTAGTACAGGAAACTTTTCCAAAATCGCTCAATGCTGAGTTGCAGTGATCTGAACAGACACCATTGAAAACAATGTGATTTCCATTGTCATGCGATTCTGTGCAACTCAAGTTGCATCTGAAATTGCATTAGTGTGAACGGGGCCTTATATCTGATGAGGACTCAAACTGACCATAACACACAAAATCATTTCTGTCCCTTTATACCCTTTCTCCTGCAAGTAATAGCAGAGAATGGAGTAATTATTCCACTTTAAAGAACATAATATTCGGTAACCCTGAGACCCTGCAGTCACCCTTCTTCATCTGAAGATGTTTCAGAACTAGAAGGGGACCTCTTTTGCTTGTTTCTGCTGACAGATGGCCCCCTGGGCTTGTGATGTGGTAGAAGAACCCATCCCTGGAATGCCTTTAATTAAACAGAGCCATACGGGAGAATGCTGATCTTTTGTCCTCTACAATGGCATGATTGCTGTCTGTTGGCAGACGTTAAGAGAATTTCCACTGAAAAATATGTTGAACAAGAAGTGAACATGTTCCCTAGTCTGCACTCATAGAGATCTCTAGAGACACTGAATACCAGGGCTGGGTTTGGGAAAAGTTCCAGAAACTCAACAAGTGCATGCAGTACCAGTTTGTTTTGTGTATATTTTCTTGAATACGTTTGGTGCTAATAGGTAACATAGAAAATGAAAGTGATTGTACAGTCTCAATTTTTTTTGTTAAAATAACAAACATGTTATACTTACCTGCTCTGTGTAATGGTTTTTCACAGAGCAGCCCCATTCTCCCCCCCCCCCGCCCATTGTCCCCATAGCAAGCTGCTTGTTATGGGGACACTTGTGCGTGGTCACTTCCAAGCTCTGCTGTGTGTTCATAAGACACATACTTGAGCACAATCTCGATCCAGCGATATGCACAAGAGCAGAGGTCTTCTAGGTTCTCTCCCTTCTTACAGGCTGTGATTGACAGCATCAGGAGCCAGTGGCTCCCCTAGCTGTATCTGAGCCAATGAGGTAGGAGAGAAACTAGAAAACCTCTGCTCTCGTGCATATCACTGGATCAAGATCCCGCTCAGGTATGTAATTAGGAGGGGTTGCAGGGTAAGCAAGGCAAAAAAACATCTGCCTTTACAACCACTTTAATTTCTTTGTACAGGTTAATATAATACCAGGTTCGGCCCGTTCTTTAAGGGTGCATGGACGCCGCCCCCACTATCCATGCATCTGGCCCCTTTCAGGACGCCAGATGCATGGATTCCAATGGGGGGGGGGGGTTTTGAAGCACCAATTAGAGCCAGAGGCTCTATTTGGCTTCAAAATAGGGTGGGCTCGGGGAGCAGAGAATAGGCTCTAAGCCCACCCAGGTGTGTTACAATAGCGAATAAATATTCGCTATTTTAACACTGATCCTCCTCAGGGTCAATCAGGAAGCGGGTCGTGAGACCCATCACCCGATTGACTGAAAGAACAGGTGATTTTATTGGATGCCTAGTAGGAGGAGGGGAGGAGTCGATTTATGGGGGTGGGGTCCTATAGGGGAGGATTGGAGGCGGGGTTAACCCATACGTATGCTGCCATGAAGTCCATCAGGAAAGGAAAATTACGCATTTGATAGGAAATTTTCAGTTTTATAAACCTGTAAAAATGTAAAATGAAATGGACCAAAGATTATTTTCCTATAACAGTATAAGAGAAAGGCAACAAAACTAATAAAGGGACTGGAGAATACTAGTTATGAAGAAAGGTTACGAGCACTGAACTTATTCTTTCTGGAGAAGAGACACTTGAGAGGGGATATGATTTCAATATACAAATACTGTACTGGTGACCCCACAATAGGGATAAAACTTTTTCACAGAAGGGAGTTTAACAAGACTTGTTGCCACTCATTAAAATTAGAAGAAAAGAGGTTTAACCTTAAACTGCGTAGAGGGTTCTTTACTGTAAGAGCGGCAGGGATGTGGAATTCCCTTCCACAGGCGGTGGTTTTAGCGGGGATCATTGATAGTTTCAGGAAACTATTAGATAAGCACCTTGAACGACCACAACATACAGGGATATACAATGTAATACTGACATATAATCACACACATAGGTTGGACTTGATGGACTTGTGTCTTTTTTCAACCTCACCTACTATTTATAACTATGTATAATTTAGTTTAAAGCTGGCCAGCAGAAGGTAGCTGAATTGCCGGCAAACTATAAACTATAAAAGCAGGAATTCCTATTTTAATTGCTTGAACTGTATGTGGCAGACTTGCAGGTAAGTGATGACAGTTCTTCGGCATTCCTGGTGGTCTTGAGTAGTGGAGGAAGATGGAAGGGCAAAATACAAGAAGATGGAAGGGCAGAAGACAGCAGAATCATGATTAGATATTAGGGTCCATGTCAATGGGCTTTGTTCATGTAAGATGGGCTTTACATTTCAATACAAGTCTATGGGGATGCAAAATGTGCTTGAAGCAGGTCAAATACAAGTCAGAAAGAAGTCAAGTGCACCTGAAAATGAGAAGTACCTCAAGCTCAAACCAATGTCATCAACACAAGTCGAAAGTCCGTCAACACAGGCCCTAATATTGAGGAACTCCAACCCAAAGTTTTTTTAGGTTTTAAAATGGGGAAAACTTGATCAATTTTTAATCTCCTTCTCTCCAGTTTCGCATTGACTTATGTCCACGTGACACCCATGACGTTTAGGTGAGCTGCACTTTCCTTCCTCTTTTTTGTAGGATCTACTAGGGAGATTGCAACACTGTAACGGGCCTCCAGAAGATCTGGCAAATAACTATAAGGAAAATATGCTTCATGGGGAAACAAGACATTTGGTTCACAGTAATGGCATAGGTATCCCAGGGATAAGAAGTGAGATGAATTCTGCCCATTGTGGACACATATGGCAATAATAACCCGAGAATCAAACTTTTCACTGCTCTGTCCAAAACTATGAAAATTGCTGTAGCTGTTAAAACCGCTTGCCGATCACATAACATACTAGTACGGTGGCAAAGCACCCCCCCCCCCATACGCTATATGTGCGCCCGATTGTGCTGTGATTCGTCACAGTCACAGCACAAGCCGATATGCTGTCTTTGCCAATGATCGCCCGCCAGCACCCACTGATCGGCTCAGTGATTCACGAAACAGAGCTCTGTGATTGTAAACAATGCCAAGCTCTGTTCACTGACAGGGGATCTTGCAGGGGAAATAAACAACATGATCCTTAGTGGAAGCAGCACATATCACACACATTACACATAGTTAGGCACACATTTAACCCTTTGATTGCCATAGATGTTAACCCCTTCCTACCCAGTGTCATTAGCACAGTGACAGTGAATAATATTATCACTGTATTAGTGTCACTGGTGATGTCAGTGGCAGTTATTCAGTTCCCCCAGCACCAGTTAATGTCAGATTGACTGCGGCACTATCGCAGTCCTGTTAAAAGTCGCTGATCACCGCCATTAGTAGTATAATAAAAAATAAAAATTCCAGTAATTATCCTAGTTTGTAGATGCTATAACTGTCAGACAAACCGATTAATGTATATGTATTGGGATTTTTTTTTTTACCAAAGCCATGTAGCAGAATACATTTTGGCCAAAATTTAGGAGGAAAATTGATTTTATTTCTATTTTTTATTGGATATCTTTTATAGCAGAAAGTGAAAACTATTGTTTTTTTTTTTAATTTTCTGTTTTTTTTGTTTATAAGATAAAAAACACAGTGGTGATCAAATACCACCAAAATAAACCTCTATTTGTGTGAAAAAAAAATTATAGAAATTTTGTTTGTGTACAGTGTTTCAATACCGCTTAAGTATCAATTAAATCAGTGCAGTGCGGAATAGCAAAATATGACCTGGTCAGGAAGGGGGTAAAACCTTCGGAGGTCAAGTGGTTTTAAAATAAGTTAGTTGGCCACTCTGGACATTTCAATACCATACAATGATTTATTGTTCCTTTTGGTACATCATTCTACAAAACTTAATTTTCCTTAAGCCAATAAACTAGAAATGCACAAAAGCGTGAATTAATTCTCTCTCTTCTCTGCCTCCAGTAAATGTTTTAATTGCCCCAGTCTATGACACAGAATAAAGGATTTCCCAGCAGTGACAATGCACACTTCCAGGCTTGTTGCTAATAAGCCTTCTATTCTTGGCATTGCAAAGCTTGTGCTCTATTCAGCCTTTCATCTTTTTTCTCTCTACAGAAAGAACATTTTTTCCAAGTGCCAAAATTTCACAAGTTGTCCTGTTATAATGAGGTTATAATTGGGCTGTACAAATATCACACCAATGCGGACTTCACTATGTCTGGTGCAATGATAAAAGAGCATATTCATCTGGGGTCAAATGTGAGGACACAAAGTTCAAGTAAAGTCATAGACATCAAAATATCAAGTGTGTTAGGGCCAAGTGAACACGATCGAAACAGAGGTCGAATAAGGCCAGGGAGGGGGTTTACAAGCTAAGCCAAAAGGAGATGATTGCATGACTTCAAAATAAGTATTGTGTGATTACTGCAGTGTTTACCTGGAAGTCAATTATGTGTTTGTTTTCAAATTTGTACATGCTGGTCAGTGGGAAGAATGCCTTCTACATTTGTGATCAGTGAGAAGAATGCCCCTTACATAGTTGCCAATAGGGATGGACAGAACACCCCCTGGTTTGTGCGAACATGTGAACCCTATTAAAGTCTGTGGGACACGAACATGAAAAATCAAAAGTGCTAATTTTAAAGGTTTATATGCAAGTTATTGCCATAAAAATTGTATGGGAACCCGGGTACTGCCCCAGGGGACATGTATCAATCAAAAAAAAAGTTTTTAAAACAACCTTTTTTTCAGGAGCAGTGATTTTAATAATGCTTAAAGTGAAACAATAAAAATGAATTATTCCTTTAAATATCATGCCTGGGGAGTCCCCTTAGTCTGCATGTAAAGTGGCGCATCTGTCTGATGTGTTTTACAGTGCCGCAGCAAAATGACATTTCTGAAGAAAAAAATATAATTTAAAATTGCTTGCGGCTGTAATGTATTGCCGGCTCCTAGCAATATAGATAAAAATAAAGGTAAAAATCAGCGTGCCCCCCCCCCCAGTCCATACCAGGCCCTTCGGATTTGGCATGGTTATTAAGGGGAACGCCATGCCAAAATTGAAAAAAAAAATTGGCGTGGGGCCCCCCTCAAAAATCCATACCGGACCCTTATCCGAGCATGCAGCCTGGAGGACAGGATGGGGGGGGGGGCGGGCGAGCAAGCACCCCCCTCCTGAACCATACCAGGCCACATGCCCTCAACATGGGGAGGGTGCTTTGGGGTCTCCCCAAAGCACCTTGTCCCCATGTTGATGGAGACAAGGGCATCGTCCCCACAACCCTTGCCCGGTGGTTGTGAGGGTCTGCGGGTGGGGGACTTATCAGAATCTGGAAGCCCCCTTTAACAAGGGTGCTCCCAGATCCCGGCCCCCCCATGTGAATGGGTTATGGGGTACATTGTACCCCTACCCATTCACCAAAAAAGTGTCAAAAAGTAAAAACCACAAAAGACAGTATGACAATTCCTTTATTAAAAAAAGAAAAAAAAAATGTCCAGCGATGTCCATCCATCCTTAACCACGCCGCCCGCCGGACCCGAAAAATAGAAAAACAAGAACTCGGCCTCCATGGGAGGCGTCCCGCCGACTGCTGTCTTTTCACTGTGACATAGGCAAAGGCAGGGTCATCCGGTTACATCAGCTAGATAGATGAACATCACAATGTACCCCATACCCATTCACATGGGGGGGAGGGATTATCAGAGATTCTGATAAGCCCCCCGCCCGCAGACCCCCACAACCACTGGGCAAGGGTTGTGGGGACGAGGCCCTTGCCCCAATTAAGATGGGGACAAGGTGCTTTGGGTGATCAGTTGGAAGAAGGCTCCTTACATTGGTGGTCAGTGGGAAAAATGCCCCCTATATTGGTGGTCAGTGGGAAGAAGGCTCCTTACATTGGTGGTCAGTGGAAAGAATGCTCCTTACATTGGTGGTCAGTGGAAAGAATGCTCCTTACATTGGTGGTCAGTGGGAAGAATGCTCCTTACATTGGTGGTTAGGGGAAAGAATGCTCCTTACATTGGTGATCAGTGGGAAGAATGCCCCATCCATTGGTGGTCAGTGGGAAGAATGCCCCTTCCATTGGTGGTCAGTGGAAAGAATGCTCCTTACATTGGTGGTCAGTGGGAAGAATGCCCCTTATATTGGTGATCAGTGGGAAGAATGCTCCTTATACTGGTGGTCAATGGGAAGAATGCTCCTTACATTGGTGGTCAGGGGAAAGAACGCTCCTTACATTGGTGGTCAGGGGAAAGAATGCTCCTTACATTGGTGGTCAGTGGGAAGAATTCTCCTTACATTGGTGGTCAATGGGAAGAATGCTCCTTACATTGGTGGTCAGGGGAAAGAACGCTCCTTACATTGGTGGTCAGGGGAAAGAATGCTCCTTACATTGGTGGTCAGGGGAAAGAATGCTCCTTACATTGGTGGTCAGTGGGAAGAATTCTCCTTACATTGGTGGTCAGGGGAAATAATGCTCCATTTGGTAAAATTCTCCCTTACAGAAAGCTGAAAAGATTATTGTTGTCAGTGGTTATTTATCTGAGAGGGAGAAGTTGCTCATTGATCAATTAACCCCTAGCAACCTCTGGAGGAAACCTAGGGTTCCATGCAACCCTCGTTGAGAAAGTGATGTATAAGTCAAGTGTGTTTGACCCATGTGCCTGCTTTCAGTTGGAGACAATTAAGCGTCTAGTAGCAGTACATGTGTCACATTAGTTTTTAGTTATTTTTTCATTTTTAAGTATTATATTGATGTGCATTCCTTTGAGTACCATAAAAAATAAAGTAGACACAAAAAACTGTATTATTTGGCAAAATAGGACACTCATGGAAGCACTGAACATCTGTCTATGCTGATTGGGATCATGTTCCTTATACCCTGTTCTTGTCTGTTTTCTTTAGGCCCATGACTACATGCTCGGGCCGCCTGCTCTCACAAGCCTGGGGCTCACTGTTCTCCCAGACCTCACCCATAGCTATGATCTGGTAAGAAAGATGCTGAGATTTACAATGCACATTGGTATACACAAGAGGTTTTCCAGGGTCCCACCCAGCAAGGAGTTTATATAGAAATGTTCTATATTTACCAGATGAAGGGTGTGACCTTTACTCTCAGACTCGCACTGTATAAGGTGTGCGTGTGTCTGCTGTAGGAATTTACACATATTTAAATTTACAGCCCAGTTTACAATAGTCTACACTTTGAATTGTATTGTGACACGGGAAGGGGCCTCATTTTTCCTGGTCTTGCAGTAGGAAATATGTTGCAGGATATTCCTAAAATATCCAGATCTGGGAAACATCTACAGCCGTAGTCCCCAAGCAGTGGCTTGTGAGCCCCATGGGGCTCCTCATTAACTATTACATTGCTCATTGCAGCATGAGTTTTCTACCCAACTCTCTGAAAAAATGATACACTTCATAATTCTTGTTAGTTAAAGTGGTTGTAAAGCCTTACATATACACAGAGAACTGAATAGCCTCAGGTGATACACAGAGATTAAACAAATCCTCCTACCAGGGGCGGACTGACAACTCATGGGGCCCCCGGGCAATAGGAGATTATAGGGCCACACAGTATACACACACACAGTATACAATCACATAATATACACATACATGTACACACAGTATACACACACGGTATACAATCACATAATATACACATACATGTACACACAGTATACACACACAGTATACAATCACATAATATACACATACATGTACACACAGTATACACACACAGTATACAATCACATAATATACACATACATGTACACACAGTATACACACACAGTATACAATCACATAATATACACATACATGTACACACAGTATACACACACAGTATACAATCACATAATATACACATACATGTACACACAGTATACACACACAGTATACAATCACATAATATACATATACATGTACACACAGTATACACACACAGTATACAATCACATAATATACACATACATGTACACACAGTATACACACACAGTATACAATCACATAATATACACATACATGTACACACAGTATACACAGACATGTTTCTATTGGATGAGAAGGTACTGGAGAGGTGGGGCAGCTATAATCTGTGGATTTTTAGACCAAAAGGATGTCTGTAAGGGACATTTCAGAGACAGATGTAAAAAAAAAAAAAACACATACTGTCCCTGGTTTTACTGAGGCTGCCAACCCTGATGGGGCCCCCTAGTGGCCCGGGGCCTTCGGGCAGTGCCCGAATGGCCGAATGGTCAGTCCGCCCCTGCCTCCTACATAAGTTGAATCTGTTTATCTGCAGTCTTCTATTCTCTTCATCTGTTCAAAGTGCCACATTTTTAAAGCTTGTCAGAAAAAAATGGGGCAGGGAGCTTAAGGTCCCATACACACTATTAAGGCCCATACACACGATCGGACTTTTTGACAACAAACATGCAAATTACCTGTTTTAAGGCAACATCCGACCGTCCGTGTGTATGCTCCATCGGACAAACTTTTTCGATTTTCATCGGACAAATGTTGGCTGTGCGAACAGACAAACTTTCCTGCAACAAAAGTCCTACGTCGGCTAGTCCGATCGTGTGTACACAAATCCATCAGACTTTAGTCCAAAGTACAAACATGCATGCTCAGAACCAATGCAAAAGATCAGACAACAATACAGAAGTTGTCCAAAGGGTGGCGGTAATGAGCTGAAAAAACCACGTGATTTGGTGAAAGTTGGCTGAAAAAGTCCTGCCGTGTGTATGCATACCAAGTTCACGGCCAACGCCCTTTGGACAGAAATCCACAGAAAAGTTTGTTTGAAGTCTGATCGTGTGTATGAGGCTTTATGCCTGACGGAAAATGTTCGATGGGAGCTTGTTGTCGGAAATTCCGACCATGTGTAGGCTCCATCGGACATTTTCCGTCGGAATTTCCGTCACACAAAATTTGAGATCTGGATCGCAAATTTTCCAACAAAATCCGTTGTCGTAAATTCCAATTGTATGTACACAATTGTGACACACAAAATTCCACGCATGCTCAGAATTAAGCAGAAGAGCCACACTGGCTATTGAACTTAATTTTTCTCGGCTATTCGTACGTCACCGCGTTCTTGACATTCGGAATTTCCGACAAGATTTGTGTGACCATGTGTATGCAAGACAAGTTTGAGCCAACATCCGTCTGAAAAAAAAACATGGATTTTGTTGTCGGAATGTGCGATCGTGTGTATGCGGCATTAAGGTTTGACCTCATATTATATGGTTTTGGTAAATCTGAAGACAAAAATCTGCAGAAAATTTAGTAGTGTGTATGGGGCCTAAGTTAAACTCTGCCGAGCTCAGTGAGGAGAGCTCTGACAGCTGATTGGAAGGAAGGGACACACCCTCATCCACACAGCACACTGTAACAGAGCTGAGGCTGTCAATCACAGGCTATGTGCTGGAACTCCCTCCCCTGTCACCATTTTTCTCTTGGTGTCAGGAAAACTTGTTAATAGTGATTCATGCTGATAGCAGAGGAACAAAGCAGCAGACAGAAATGAGACTCAGTGCTCTTGACTGAAAAATGTACACACTATAGAGGGATATGCTTTGTTCATATTTTACCTCTGAGGTTTACAACCACGTTAATCCAATCTAATGCCGGGCTCCCCACTCCTGCACACAAATTAGATTTCGGGGGCATACTGTTTAGAGACCGTGTACAGCATGCCCCCAGTTTTCTAGACTTGAATGGGACCTACTCATATAGCAGCAGAAATACCCTATTCAAGTCAAGTTGTAAGTGTATAGACGTAGGCAGCCTAGCACTAGATTTTTACTGACTGGGCTGCCGACATCACAGGAGATCAGCCATTGGAGGAGGTAAGTACAGACCTCTGAAGGAAGGGGGAGGCACCCAGCTCTATGCATTGAGGGGAATAGGAAGGAGGACTGGGCTAGTTTTGCTTTAAAGGTGTGTATCTACACAAAAAAGCTGATATAGCATGTAAAATTGCAGTACTA
This sequence comes from Aquarana catesbeiana, assembly GCF_042186555.1. Lineage (NCBI taxonomy): Eukaryota > Metazoa > Chordata > Amphibia > Anura > Ranidae > Aquarana > Aquarana catesbeiana. Next base: position 232,111,775 of record NC_133332.1, on the reverse strand, counting down.
GACATTTTGTAATTTATTAGTATAAAAGATCTTGTCCATTTTCATCTGCAAAGGTTGTCATGTACAGACAGGGCTGGTGCAAGGATTTTTGACACCCTAGGTGAAACCTAATTTTGCTGACACCCCCCCCCCCTTGACCCTGCCCATGTGTACCCCACTTTTTTAATGAAGTGCCCATCAAATGCAGCCCACCAGCGCCCATCAAATGCAGCCTCACCAGCGCCCATCAATGTAGACTACCAGTGCCCATCAATGAATGTTTGCTTGCTTCCATTCATTTGGGAGTCGGGACACAGACACAGTCCTCCGCCGCCTCTGACACTATGTGCAAACGGCAGCGGCTGCCTGCTGATGCTGAGACTTAGTTGCTTGCTGCAGAGAGAAGAGAGTAGGAACACCAGTGGCCGGGTGCCCTAGGCAACAGTGCGCCCTAGGCGGCTGCCTAGTTTGCCTAGTGGTAGCACCGGCCCTAAATACAGAACATTTTTGTCCACTGACGAAAACTATGGCGAAAATCAAATCCGTTTTCGTTAACGAATGAAAATGTGAGTCAGGGACGTTTACCCTCGTGAACTAACTTCCAGTTTTTCACAGAGCTGCGCCTGCTTTTGCAATCTGCTCCCAGCAAGCAAGTGCACCGTGACGAGACGACTGCCAGAAACCTGAGGGTGAGGGAGCAGCACTGTGCATTACAGGCCAGCCAGGCTGAGGCCTCCCTAATCCTGACTCCTGACTCACAAGGCGACCGCACCGCCAGGCACCCAGAGCAGAGCAGACTGTGAGTGTGTACAATTGTGTAATAAAATTACAGCACAGAAAGCCTGAGGCTTCCCCTCAGACCACCGTCCATCCAGACTGAGCACGGTGTGTGCAATGGTGCATTACAGGCCTCCTCTGACCACTGGCAGTGGCATCCAGGGCACTGTGGATTACAGGCCATCCTTCAGATCACCATCCAGCACTGTGCAGCATTACAGGCCTCCTCTGACCACTGGCAGTGGCATCCAAGGACACTGCGCATTACAGGCCATCCCTCAGACCTGAGACCACCATCCAGCACTGTGCAGCATCACAAGCCTCCTCAGACTACCGTCCAGAGCACTGTGCAGCATCACAGGCCTCCTTAGACTACCATCCAGAGCACTGTACAGCATTACAGGCCTCCTCAGACTACCGTCCAGAGCACTGGGCAGCATCACAGGCCCCCTCAGACCACCGTCCAGAGCACTGTGCAGCATTACAGACCTCCTCAGACCACCGTCCAGAGCACTGTGCAGCATTACAGGCCTCCTCAGACCACCGTCCAGAGCACTGTGCCGCATTACAGGCCTCCTCAGACCACCGTCCAGAGCACTGTGCAGCATTACTGACTTCCTCAGACCACCGTCCAGAGCACTCTGCAGCATTACAGGCCTCCTCAGACCACCATCCAGAGCACTCTGCAGCATTACAGGCCTCCTCAGACCACCATCCAGAGCACTCTGCAGCATTACAGGCCTCCTCAGACCACCATCCAGAGCACTGTGCAGCATTACAGGCCTCCTCAGACCACCGTCCAGAGCACTCTGCAGCATTACAGGCCTCCTCAGACCACCATCCAGAGCACTCTGCAGCATTACAGGCCTCCTCAGACCACCATCCAGAGCACTCTGCAGCATTACAGGCCTCCTCAGACCACCATCCAGAGCACTGTGCAGCATTACAGGCCTCCTCAGACCACCGTCCAGAGCACTCTGCAGCATTGCAGGCCTCCTCAGACCACCATCCAGAGCACTGTGCAGCATTACTGGCCTCCTCAGACCACCATCCAGAGCAATCTGCGGCATTACTGACCTCCTCAGACCGTCCGGAGTGGCTAAATCTGTAGCTGTGAGTTTGTTCAAACCTAATACCATAAATAATAACATGATATTAGATTTTTTTTACTCCAGGAGTATATAATGAGTTTGGAAGTTCTAGAGAAATGATTAAATAATGCATTGCAATTTAACTAAACACATTCGATTTTAGTTGACTAAAATTATTTTATTTGACTAAAATGTACTGGAGATTTCAGTTGACTAAAACATGATGACTAAAATAGGACTAAAACTAAAATGGCATTTTAGTCAAAGATTATGACGAAAACTAAAACACTTGCAGAAGACTAAAATAGGACTAAAACTAAAATGCCATTTTAGTCCTAAGACTAAAACGAAATTGGAATTTGGTGAGATATTTCTGAAGGTCACTCCCCTTTAAAGGGATGCAGACACTGCAACTTTTCTCGTTACAATACTGTTCTGCCGAGGTGGTTAAACGTAAGAAACAAAACACAAGAGGTCGCCTCCATCTAGGTGTAGCGAATTATTAAAAAGAATAAAAGACAATATAAATGCACTCACTAGTTAAAAGTGGATCAAGGCTTGTCATAAACCCATATAGACCTCCAAAGGATCACCTTGAGGCTGCAGAGTTCTGCAGGCCAATGGCGTCCCTAGGGGGGGGCAGAGGGGGCCCTGACCCCCCCAACATTATGCTGTGCCCCACCATGTGCCCCCCCCCCAATAAAAAAAAAATATTTTTTTTTACAAAAAATCAATGTCTAAGAGAGAGAGAGTCCCCAGTCAGCTCCTGCGGGTGATTCCTCCCCCCTCCCTCTGCTTGCTGACACTGCATAATGCGAGCACTCACACAACCACGGCCGCCCGATCTGCTCCTTCCTGTGCATCCTCATTGGCAGGGAGAAGAGCGAGTTGCAGGAAGGACTCCACCAGGACTCTCAGTTACTGAAAAAACAGACTGATTTCTCCCATCCTTAGGACAGGAGAACCAGCCTGTAAATTCCAAGAGATGCCAGACCAGAGCAGTCAATTTATAGTTGCCCTCCTACTTTTGTCACTGTCCCCCCATGTGCCCCCCCTAAATATGAAAGCAGGAGACGCCACTGCTGCAGGCATGTGGCTGGCTAAAGCAGAGTTCTTGGTGGAAGTACAGCTGTCAGGCTTCAGGCTGGAACATAAGCAACAGATTCTTCCAGAGGCATCAAGATAGCTGCGGCTCCAAACAGCACCTCTCTCAGCTTGGTGATGGTGACGGGACGTGTGGCTACATGTTTCAGGGCCGACAGATAGGAACTGTGATTTGATAAAGGGGTGCTCTTGTCTGCCCTGAAACTGAAGAGGAGCAGGTGTCAGGGCTGGGCTCAGCCCTTCCTTCTCTGAGCTGGCCACTCAGCTGTCGGCTAATTGCCAGCTCCCATCTCTCTCCACAGTTACCCAGCTGTTGATCATCCTGCTGGTCAGTCCTGCCTTCTTAACCACTTGCCGACCGCCTAACGCATATATACGGCGGCAGAATGGCACGGGCAGGCAGAATCACGTACCTGTACGTGATCTGCCTCCCGCGGGTGGGGGGTCCGATCGGACCCCCCCCCCCGGTGCCATAGGCGGTCGGCTCTCGTTCGCGGGCGATGAAAGGTGAGGGGGAGGCCATCCATTGTTGGCCACCCCCTCCCGATCGCTCCCAGCGAATGGAAACGCTTCCTTTCCCTCTGTAATGTAAACAGAGGGAAAGGAAGTGATGTCATCTCTCCTCGAGTCGGTCTTTTTGATCCGACGCAGAGGAGAGAAGACATCCAAGTAAGTGCACCAACACTACACTTACAGTAGAACACGCAGGCACACATTTCACCCCCCTGTCACCCCCCGATCACCCCCCGATCACCCCCCTGTACCCCCTGTCACTCTGTCACCAATAGCAGTTTTTTTTTTTTTTGCATTGGTGTCAGTTTGTGTCAGTTACAAGTGTTAGGGCAGTTAGGTTAGCCCCCTTTAGGTCTAGGGTACCCCCCTTTAGGTCCAGGGTACCCCCCTAACCCCCCCCTAATAAAAGTTAACCCCTTGATTACCCCCTGTCGCCAGTGTCGCTAAGCGATCGTTTTTCTGATCGCTGTATTAGTGACACAGGTGACGCTAGTTAGGGAGGTAAGTATATAGGTTCGCTGTCAGTGTTTTATAGCGACAGGGACCCCCCTATACTACCTGCTAAAGGTTTTAACCCCTTGATTGCCCCCTAGTTAACCCTTTCACCAGCGATCACCGTATAAGTGTTACGGGTGACGCTGGTTAGCTAGTTTGTTTTTTGTAGTTTATTACAGTTTATTATAGTTTATTATAGTTTTAGGGCACCCGCCGTTTATTACCTTATAAAGGTTTAACCCCCTAATTGCCCGGCGGTGATATAAGTTAAGTTTTTAGGATCTGATAAGGTCTGCGTCGCCCCAGGCAGCGTCAGGTTAGCGCCAGTACCGCTAAAACCCACACACGCATCATACACCTCCCTTAGTGCTATAGTATCTGAACGGATCGATATCTGATCCGATCAGATCTATACTCCCCAGCAGTTTAGGGTTCCCTGAAACGCAGTGTTAGCGGGATCAGCCCAGATACCTGCTAGCACCTGCGTTTTGCTCCTCGGCCCAGCCCAGCCCAGCCCACCCAAGTGCAGTATCGATCGATAACTGTCACTTACAAAACACTAAGCACACATAACTGCAGCGTTCGCAGAGTCAGGCCTGATCCCTGCGATCGCTAACAGTTTTTTGGTAGCGTTTTGAATCAGTCGCTAACAGTCAGGAGCTTTTTTGCCTGTGAGTCTCACTAGTGTACCCCTAAATTTAGAGGCCAAAATGGCAAATCGAAGGTACACTAGTGAAGAGGCCTACAGGATTCTGAGTATGACAGATAGTGAAGAGGAAGTCACTCATCTGTCAAGTTCAGGCTCAGAATACGAACCTGTAGAGGACAGCGGCTCCATGACAGATAGCTCTGACGACGGAGTTGTGGTCCCTGCTAGGGTCAGGCGTACCAGACCCCGAACTTCTTCTGTCCTTGAAGTGCAAGAACCGCAGGGCTCTCGTATGGAGCAGAGAGGTACTAGCGCCGCTACTCCTTCTGGTGAACTGGCAAGCACCAGCGGCCTAGTACACCCTGGTCGTACATCCAGCACTGCAGTATCACGTGGTGACGTGGCGAGTCCCATAAGTGCAGTTCAAGCTGGCGAGGTGGCAAGCACAAGTAGCGTCCCGCTGCCACCAAGAAGACGAACACAGGCCCGTCGTGCCCATAGTGCCCTTCCTGCTGCATTCGCCAATCCGAATTGGGAACCCACCACTTCTGCAGCACCCGTACTTCCCCCTTTCACTGGCCAACCCGGAATTCAGGTGGAAACAGTTGACTTTACGCCACTGGATTTTTATTCGCTGTTTTTCACCGAAGATCTCTATAGATCTATTGTGGACCAAAGCAATTTGTACGCTGGTCAACACATCGCCACTATTCCCCAGTCCTCCCTTGCCAGAGATTGGAGACCAATTACGGTCTCCGAATTTAAGATCTTTCTGGGCCTTTCCCTCCTCATGGGCATAACCAAAAAGAGTGAGTTGCGGTCATATTGGTCCACTGACCCAATTCACCATATGCCCGTGTTCTCTGCCTCCATGGCCAGGGCACGATACGAGCAGATTTTGCGGTTCATGCACTTCAACGACAATGAACTCTGTCGTCCTCGTGGAGACCCTGCATACGATCGGCTCTACAAAATTCGGCCCCTCGTAAACCACTTCAACCAACGTTTTGCAGACTTGTTTACCCCCCATCAAGTTGTCTGCGTTGATGAGTCCCTGATTAAGTTTTCTGGCCGCTTGTCCTTCAAACAGTACCTTCCCAGCAAGCGTGCCAGATACGGGGTCAAGATGTATAAGCTCTGTGACAGGGCCACAGGCTATACATGTAGATTTATGGTTTACGAGGGCAAAGATAGTCACGTAGAGCCGATCAACTGCCCTGACTACATAGGAAGCGCTGGCAAGATAGTGTGGGACTTGGTGTCACCCTTATTCGGAAAGGGGTACCACTTGTACGTGGACAATTATTATACGAGCGTGCCACTTTTTAGTCACTTGTTTGATCATCAGATTGGAGCATGTGGCACCGTGCGACCTAATCGCCGGGGCTTTCCCCAGCGGCTTGTAGAGTCCCGTCTTAGGCTGGGGGAGAGAGCCTGCTTGAAGTATAATAATTTGCTCGCTATGAAGTGGAGGGACAATAAGAATGTTTTCGTTCTTACCTCCCTTCATGCAGACACGACGACCCAAATTACTACGGCGACTGGTGTTGTGGAGAAACCCCTCTGTGTCCACGAATACAACCTTAATATGGGAGGGGTGGACCTCAACGACCAGTTGTTGGCGCCGTACCTAATTGCCCGTAAGGCCAGACGCTGGTACAAAAAAGTGTCTGTTTATTTATTTCAATTGGCTTTGCTGAATGCTCATGTGCTATACAGAGCTTCAGGACGGACTGGATCCTTCCTTAAATTCCAGGAAGAGATCGTCAGAGCCCTTCTGTATCCAGACGGTGCTCCACCTCACCTTCCCCAACCAGATGCAGTAAGCCGGCTGCATGGGAGGCATTTTCCTTATGTCCTCCAGAGTACCCCTACCCAACGAGCCCCCCAAAAAAGATGTCGTGTCTGCAGCAAGCGCGGATTTAGGCGTGACACCCGGTATTATTGTCCCTCCTGTCCTGACAATCCTGGTCTATGCATTGGTGAATGTTTTGAACGCTACCATACACTAGTGGAGTATTAGCGTAGGGTTCAGCACGGCACAGACTAGGCACACTAACACAGGGTCTCCCAAGATGCCATCGCATTTTGAGAGACCCAAACCTGGTACAGTTAAAAGTTAAAGTTACTAAAAAAAGTGTTAAAAAAAAAAATAAATAAAAAAAAAAAATAAAAAAATAAAAATACAAAAAAAATATAAAATAAAAAAAACCAAAAATAGTTGTCGTTTTATTGTTCTCTCTCTCTATTCTCTCTCTATTGTTCTGCATTCTATACTGCAATGTTTTTTATACTTTGTTTTTTTATTGTTAACCACTTTTTTGTTTTCAGGTACGCCATTCAGCTGCAGAGCGGATTTATTTATCTTGACAGCAACAGCGTTTGCTCCCACGATATATAAAGCCGTGACTCCAGCGCTGTCGGAGGTGATTTCACCACCACAGTTACATACTTCAGCATATATGCCGAAGCGTGGGGGCAGCAGTGGGTGGAGGAGCAATTTGCTCCTGCCTTTTGCGGGAGGATGCCCCCATGCTTCGGCATATATATATTTTAGGTAGGCACAGGTTGCGTTAAATGTTTTATTTTTTACTATGGTTTTTTTTGTATTTGCTTTGCAGGTATGGTAAGTATTACTGTTATACTGTAATGTTACTTTGTTTTTTTGTTAACCATCATTTGCTTAGCAGGTACGCCATTCAGTTGCAGCGCGGATTTATTTATCTTGACAGCAACAGCGTTTGCTCCCACGATATATAAAGCCGTGACTCCAGCGCTGTCGGAGGTGATTTCACCACCACAGTTACATACTTCAGCATATATGCCGAAGCGTGGGGGCAGCAGTGGGTGGAGGAGCAATTTGCTCCTGCCTTTTGTGGGAGGATGCCCCCATGCTTCGGCATATATATATTTTAGGTAGGCACAGGTTGCGTTAAATGTTTTATTTTTTACTATGGTTTTTTTTGTATTTGCTTTGCAGGTATGGTAAGTATTACTGTTATACTGTAATGTTACTTTGTTTTTTTGTTAACCATCATTTGCTTAGCAGGTACGCCATTCAGTTGCAGCGCGGATTTATTTATCTTGACAGCAACAGCGTTTGCTCCCACGATATATAAAGCCGTGACTCCAGCGCTGTCGGAGGTGATTTCACCACCACAGTTACATACTTCAGCATATATGCCGAAGCGTGGGGGCAGCAGTGGGTGGAGGAGCAATTTGCTCCTGCCTTTTGCGGGAGGATGCCCCCATGCTTCGGCATATATAAATGGTGCATGTATGCCCATCATTAGAAGTGGGCGGATGAAGGGAGGTATTCTAATGGTGGGCATACCCACTGATCAATATCTTTTTTTCGTTCAGCCCACAGGCTGCATGAAAAAAAAGTTTACAATACAAGGACCAGCAACGTACTGGTATGTTGCTGGACTTTGAGTGGTTATACCAGAATGATGCCTGCAGGTTTAGGTATCATCTTGGTATCATTCTTTTCAGCCAGCGGTCGGCTTTCATGTAAAAGCAATCCTAGCGGCTAATTAGCCTCTAGACTGCTTTTACAAGCAGTGGGAGGGATCCCCCCCCACCGTCTTCCATGTTTTTCTCTGGCTCTCCTGGCCCAACAGGGAACCTGAGAATGCAGCCGGTGATTCGGCCAGCTGACCATAGAGCTGATCAGAGACCAGAATGGCTCCAATCATCTCTATGGCCTAAGAAACCGGAAGCTACGAGCATTTCATGACTTAGATTTCGCCGGATGTAAACAGCGCCATTGGGAAATTGGGAAAGCATTTTATCACACCGATCTTGGTGTGGTCAGATGCTTTGAGGGCAGAGGAGAGATCTAGGGTCTAATAGACCCCAATTTTTTCAAAAAAGAGTACCTGTCACTACCTATTGCTATCATAGGGGATATTTACATTCCCTGAGATAACAATAAAAATGATTAAAAAAAAAATAAAAATGAAAGGAACAGTTTAAAAATAAGAAAAAAAATTAAAAAATTAATAAAGAAAAAAAAAAAAAAAAAAAAAGCACCCCTGTCCCCCCCTGCTCCCGCGCAAAGGCGAACGCAAGCGTTGGTCTGGCGTCAAATTTAAACAGCAATTGCCCCATGCATGTGAGGTATCACCGCGAAGGTCAGATCGAGGGCAGTAATTTTAGCAGTAGACCTCCTCTGTAAATCTAAAGTGGTAACCTGTAAAGGCTTTTAAAGGCTTTTAAAAATGTATTTAGTTTGTCGCCACTGCACGTTTGTGCGCAATTTTAAAGCATGTCATGTTTGGTATCCATGTACTCGGCCTAAGATCATCTTTTTTATTTCATCAAACATTTGGGCAATATAGTGTGTTTTAGTGCATTAAAATTTTAAAAAGTGTGTTTTTTCCCCAAAAAATGCGTTTGAAAAATCGCTGCGCAAATACTGTGTGAAAAAAAAAAATGAAACACCCACCATTTTAATCTGTAGGGCATTTGCTTTAAAAAAATATATAATGTTTGGGGGTTCAAAGTAATTTTCTTGCAAAAAAAAATAATTTTTTCATGTAAACAAAAAGTGTCAGAAAGGGCTTTGTCTTCAAGTGGTTAGAAGAGTGGGTGATGTGTGACATAAGCTTCTAAATGTTGTGCATAAAATGCCAGGACAGTTCAAACCCCCCCCAAATGACCCCATTTTGGAAAGTAGACACCCCAAGCTATTTGCTGAGAGGCATGTCGAGTCCATGGAATATTTTATATTGTGACACAAGTTGCGGGAAAAAGACAATTTTTTTTTTTTTTTTTTTGTACAAAGTTGTCACTAAATGATATATTGCTCAAACATGCCATGGGAATATGTGAAATTACACCCCAAAATGCATTCTGTTGCTTCTCCTGAGTATGGGGATACCACATGTGTGAGACTTTTTGGGAGCCTAGCGGCGTACGGGACCCCGAAAACCAATCACCGCCTTCAGGCTTTCTAAGGGCGTAAATTTTTGATTTCACTCTTCACTGCCTATCACAGTTTCGGAGGCCATGGAATGCCCAGATGGCACAACCCCCCCCCAAATGACCCCATTTTGGAAAATAGACACCCAAAGCTATTTGCTGAGAGGTATAGTGAGTATTTTGCAGACCTCACTTTTTGTCACAAACTTTTGAAATTTGAAAAAAGAAAAAAAAAAATATGTTTTTCTTGTCTTTCTTCATTTTCAAAAACAAATGAGAGCTGCAAAATACTCACCATGCCTCTCAGCAAATAGCTTGGGGTGTCTACTTTCCAAAATGGGGTCATTTGGGGGGGTTTTGTGCCATCTTGGCATTTTATGGCCTTCAAAACTGTGATAGGTAGTGAGGAGTGAAATCAAAAATTTATGCCCTTAGAAATCCTGAAGGCAGTGCTTGGGTTTCGGGGCTCCGTACGCGGCTAGGCTCCCAAAAAGTCCCACAAATGTGGTATCCCCGTACTCAGGAGAAGCAGCAGAATGTATTTTGGGGTGTAATTCCACATATGCCCATGGCATGTTTGAGCAATATATCATTTTGTGACAACTTTGTGCAAAAAAAAAAAAAAAAAAAATTGTCACTTTCCCGCAACTTGTGTCAAAATATAAAATATTCCATGGACTCAACATGCCTCTCAGCAAATAGCTTGGGGTGTCTACTTTCCAAAATGGGGTCATTTGGGGGGGTTTTGTGCCATCTGGGCATTTTATGGCCTTCAAAAATGTGATAGGTAGTGAGGAGTGAAATCACAACTTTACGCCCTTAGAAATCCTGAAGGCGGTGCTGGGTTTTCGGGGCCCCGTACGCGGCTAGGCTCCAAAAAAGTCCCACACATGTGGTATCCCCGTACTCAGGAGAATCAGCAGAATGTATTTTGGGGTGCAATTCCACATATGCCCATGGCCTGTGTGAGCAATATATCATTTAGTGACAACTTTGTGCAAAAAAAAAAAAAATTGTCACTTTCCTGCAACTTGTGTCAAAAAATAAAATATTCCATGGACTCAACATGCCTCTCAGCAAATAGCTTGGGGTGTCTACTTTCCAAAATGGGGTCATTTGGGGGGGTTTTGTGCCATCTTGGCATTTTATGGCCTTCAAAACTGTGATAGGTAGTGAGGAGTGAAATCAAAAATTTATGCCCTTAGAAATCCTGAAGGCGGTGCTTGGTTTTCGGGGCTCCGTACGCGGATAGGCTCCCAAAAAGTCCCACACATGTGGTATCCCCGTACTCAGGAGAAGCAGCAGAATGTATTTTGGGGTGTAATTCCACATATGCCCATGGCATGTTTGAGCAATATATCATTTTGTGACAACTTTGTGCAAAAAAAAAAAAAAAAATTGTCACTTTCCCGCAACTTGTGTCAAAATATAAAATATTCCATGGACTCATCATGCCTCTCAGCAAATAGCTTGGGGTGTCTACTTTCCAAAATGGGGTCATTTGGGGGGGGTTTGTGCCATCTGGGCATTTTATGGCCTTCAAAAATGTGATAGGTAGTGAGGAGTGAAATCACAACTTTACGCCCTTAGAAATCCTGAAGGCGGTGCTGGGTTTTCGGGGCCCTGTACGCGGCTAGGCTCCCAAAAAGTCCCACACATGTGGTATCCCCATACTCAGGAGAATCAGCAGAATGTATTTTGGGGTGCAATTCCACATATGCCCATGGCCTGTGTGAGCAATATATCATTTAGTGACAACTTTGTGCAAAAAAAAAAAAAATTGTCACATTCCCGCAACTTGTGTCAAAAAATAAAATATTCCATGGACTCAACATGCCTCTCAGCAAATAGCTTGGGGTGTCTACTTTCCAAAATGGGGTCATTTGGGGGGGGTTTGTGCCATCTTGGCATTTTATGGCCTTCAAAACTGTGATAGGTAGTGAGGAGTGAAATCAAAAATTTATGCCCTTTGAAATCCTGAAGGCGGTGCTTGGTTTTTGGGGCCCCGTACGCGGCTAGGCTCCCAAAAAGTCCCACACATGTGGTATCCCCGTACTCAGGAGAAGCAGCTAAATGTATTTTGGGGTGCAATTCCACATATGCGCATGGCCTGTGTGAGCAATATATCATTTAGTGACAACTTTTTGTAATTTTTTTTTTTTTTTGTCATTATTCAATCACTTGGGACAAAAAAAATAAATATTCAATGGGTTCAACATGCCTCTCAGCAATTTCCTTGGGGTGTCTACTTTCCAAAATGGGGTCATTTGGGGGGGTTTTGTACTGCCCTGCCATTTTAGCACCTCATGAAATGACATAGGCAGTCATAAAATAAAAGCTGTGTAAATTCCAGAAAATGTACCCTAGTTTGTAGACGCTATAACTTTTGCGCAAACCAATAAATATACGCTTATTGACATTTTTTTTTACCAAAGACATGTGGCCGAATACATTTTGGCCTAAATGTATGACTAAAATTGAGTTTATTGGATTTTTTTTATAATAAAAAGTAGAAAATATCATTTTTTTTCAAAATTTTCGGTCTTTTTCCGTTTATAGCGCAAAAAATAAAAACGGCAGAGGTGATCAAATACCATCAAAAGAAAGCTCTATTTGTGGGAAGAAAAGGACGCAAATTTTGTTTGGGTACAGCATTGCATGACCGCGCAATTAGCAGTTAAAGCGACGCAATGCCGAATTGTAAAAAGTGCTCTGGTCAGGAAGGGGGTAAAACCTTCCGGGGCTGAAGTGGTTAAGCTGTCCAGTTCAGAGGAGCTCTGCCTTCGCCACATCACAAGAAACATTGCCTGTGTTCCTGTTTAAAGACTGGCTTTGCTGACATCCCTTGTGGCTTTGGATTCTTCTTGCTGTTCCTCTACATTGATCCCTGACTTCTGGCTTGGCTGACTATCCGTTCCGGTTACTGAACTTTGGCTATGTTTTGACTACGTTTGTTCTTTTTACTTTTATTATTAACTGCTTGCCGACCGGCTCACGCCGATATTCGTCGGCAGAAGGGCACATACAGGCAGATTAATGTACCTGTATGTTGCCCTTTAAGAAGAGGTTTGCGGGCACCCGCCACGACCTCCGAGAGTGTGATCGCGGGTCCCGCGGACTGGATGTCCGCAGGGATACCCGCAATCGTCTCACGGAGAGGAAAAACGGGAAAATGCTGATGTAAACAAGCATTTCTCCATTCTGCCTAATGACACTGACACTGATCACCGCTCCCTGTAATCGGAAGCGGTGATCAGTGTCGTGTCACACATAGCCCCTCCCCCCCACAGTTAGAATCACTCCCTAGGACACACTTAACCCCTACAGCACCCCCTCCTGGTTAACCCCTTCACTGCCAGTCACATTTACACAGTAATCAATGCATTTTTAATTGCACTGATAACTGTATAAATGTGAATGGTCCCAAAATTGCGCCAAAAGTGTCTGCCATAATATCACAGTCACGATAAAAATCGCTGATCACCACCATTACTAGTAAAAAAAATTATTAATAAAAATGCCATAAAACTATCCCCTATTTTGTAGACGCTATAACTTTTGCACAAACCAATCAATAAACGCTTATTGCGATTTTTTTACCAAAAATATGTAGAAGAATACGTATCGGCCTAAACTGAGGAAAAAAGTTTTCTTATATATTTTTTGGGGAGATTTATTATAGCAAAAAGTAAAAAAATAATGCATTTTTTTCAAAATTGATGCTCTTTTTTTGTTTATAGCGCAAAAAAGAAAAACCGCAGAGGTGATCAAATACCACCAAAAGATAGCTGTATTTGTAGGAAAAAAAGGACGTCAATTTTGTTTGGAAGCCACGTCGCACGACTGCACAATTGTCAGTTAAAGCTACGCAATGCTGTGGGGCTGCTCCGGGGCTGAAGTGGTTAAACAAGTGTAATTTAACTGTAATTCTGTCTTGGTCTGATTTCATGGTTTCTGACAGCAGGATAGACACAGCAACTCAAAGATCCTTCGACAAAGATCTCTACAGATATATACTGAGCAGCCATAACATTATGACCACTCACCACAACCCTTTGAGCCATGGTCTTCACTAGACCTTTAAAGGTATGCTGTGGTATCTGGCACCAAGTCGTCAGTAACAGATTCTTTAAGTTCTGTAAGTTGCAAGGTGGGGCCTCCATGGTTCGGACTTGTTTTTCCAGCGCATCCCCTAGATACTCGATTATATTGAGATCTGGAGAATTTGGAGGCCAAGTCAACACCTCAAATTCATTTTTGTATTTCACAAACCATTCTTGAATATATCAGACCAGGCCACTTTCTTCTATTGCTCCGTGGTCCAGTTCTGATGTTCATGTGCATGTTGTAGAAGTTTTTGGCTGTAGACACAGGTCAGGACAGGCACTCTGAGCAGTCTGCAGCTACACAGCCCCATAAACAACAAAACTGCGATGCACTGTGTGTTCTGACACCTTTCTATTAGAACCAGCATGAACCTTTTCAGCACTTTGAGCTACAGTAGCTTTTCTATTGGATCGGACTACAAGAACCAGCCTTCGCTACCCACGAGCATCAGTGGGCCTTGACCACCCATGCAGTGGCGTAGCGTGGGGGGTGCGGAGGGGGCCGTGGCCCCGGGCGCAACATTTAGGGGGGGGCGCAATTCCGTGCCAGTGTGTGACTACTGGCTGCCTCCTCCTAAATTCACTGCCCGGTGTACCCACGCTCTGGCCGCCATTTTCAGTCTCCGGTGCCCTGTGATTGGCCGTATGGGGTCATGTGCGGCGGCGCGGCTGGCCTATCCATGATCGCGGTACATCCTGGAGTCCCGCCTCTGCACATGTTCAGTCTTTGGCACCCTGTGATTGGGTAAATGGGGTCATGTGCGGAGGCGGGACTCCAGGAGCAAGCGCGAGCGTTAACAGGCCAGCCCCACCGCCGCACATGACCCCATACACCCAATCACAAGGCGCCGGAGACTGAACATGGCGGAGCGCGGGGGACACAAAAAAATTTTTGAGCGCCGCTGTATCCTCCTCCTGCTCCCCTCCGGACCGATGGGAAACAAAGAAGAAAAGGTAAGACTCCCTTGTGATGAGAGTCGTGTTGCTGGCCCGGGGGGGGGGGGGGGGGGCGGGACACAGTCTGGGAAGAGGGAGCACCCAGCCAGAGAGAGTGAGTAGAAGAGCAGCTAGAGTCATGCAGTGTAGTAGGCAGTATAGGAATACTGTAGGTAGGATAGTGTAGTGGACAGTAAAGTAGTCAGTGCAGTATAGTGGACAGTATAGTTTAGTGGTCAGTGTAGTGGACCATATAGTGGTCAGTATAGTGGATAGCATAGTGCAGTGGACAGTATAGTGTAGTGGGCAGTATAATGGTCAATATAGTGTAGTGGACAGTATAGTATAGAGGTCAGTATAGTGGACAGTATAGTGTAGTGGGCAGTATAGTGGTCAATATAGTGTAGTGGACAGTATAGTATAGAGGTCAGTATAGTGGACAGTATAGTGTAGTGGACAATATAGTGGTCAGTATAGTGTAGTGGGCAGTATAGCGGTCAGTGTAGTGGACAGTATAGTGGTATAGTGTAGTGGGCAGTATAGTGTAGTGGACAGTAAAGTGGGCAGTATAGTGTAGTGGGCAGTATAGTGGACCGTATAGTGTAGTGGACAGTATAGTGGTCAGTGTAGTGGACAGTATAGTGTAGTGGACAGTATAGCGGTCAGTGTAGGGGGCAGTATAGTGTAGTGGACAGTATAGTGGTCAGTGTAGTGGGCAGTATAGTGTAGTGGACAGTATAGTGGACAATGTAGTGGGCAGTGTAGTGGATAGTGTAGTGGACAGTATAGAGGTCAGTATAGTGGATAGTGTAGTGGGTAGTGTAGTGGACAGTATAGTGGTCAGTGTAGTGGACAGTATAGTGTAGTGGACAGTATAGTGGGCAGTATAGTGTAGAGATCAGTATAGTGGACAGTATAGTGTAGTGGGCAGTATAGTGGTCAGTATAGTGTAGTGGGCAGTTTAGTGGTATAGTGTAGTGGGCAGTATAGTGTAGTGGGCAGTATAGTGGACAGTATAGTGTAGTGGGCAGTATAGTGGTCAGTATAGTGTAGTGGGCAGTTTAGTGGTATAGTGTAGTGGGCAGTATAGTGTAGTGGGCAGTATAGTGGACCGTATAGTGTAGTGGGCAGTATAGTATAGTGGTCAGTGTAGTGGGCAGTATAGTGTAGTGGACAGTATAGTGGTCAGTATAGTGCAGTGGTAAGTATAGCGGACAGTAAAGTATAGTGGACAGTGTAGTGGTCAGTATAGTGTAGTGGGCAGTTTAGTGGTATAGTGTAGTGGGCAGTATAATGTAGTGGGCAGTATAGTGGACCGTATAGTGTAGTGGGCAGTATGGTATAGTGGTCAGTGTAGTGGGCAGTATAGTGTAGTGGACAGTATAGTGGTCAGTGTAGTGGACAGTATAGTGGTCAGTATAGTGCAGTGGTAAGTATAGCGGACAGTAAAGTATAGTGGACAGTGTAGTGGTCAGTATAGTGGATAGTGTAGTGGACAGTATAGAGGTCAGTATAGTGTAGTGGACAGTATAGTGGTCAGTATAGTGTAGTGGACAGTATAGTAGTCAGTGTAGTATAGTGGTCAGTGTAGTGGACAGTAGAGTGTAGTGGTCAGTATAGGAATCAGGTTGGTTAGTACTACTGTAGGAAGGGAAGGGACAGGACTCTGGGAGTGCTAAAAGTCCGCAGGTAGGGGGGGCGCAAATTACTTGCCTTGCCCCGGGTGCTGACAACCCACGCTACGCCACTGCACCCATGATCCTGTTGCCGGTTCACCAGATTTCCTTCCTTGGACCACTTTTGGTCGGTCCTGACCACTGCAGACATGGAACATCCTACAAGATCTGAACTTTTGGAGATTCTCTGACCCAGTTGTCTAGCCATTATAATTTGGCCCTTGTCAAAGTTGCTCAAATTCTTTACACATGCCCATTTTTTCTGCTTTCAACACATCAACATGTTCACTCGCTGCCTAAAATATCCCACCCAGTTTCAGATGCCATTGTAACAAGATAATCAATGTTATTCACTTTACCTCTCAGTAGTCATTTTGTTACAACTAATCAGTGTATATACTTTTCTAAATCAAACACCACTGGCCCAATGCACACCTAGAAGGGTGACACCACTTTGTTACAGATTAACACAGCCCTATAAATATACACTGTTGCTGCTTGTCCTTCAGTCCAAGGGATTTCAGAGAACTAAGATAAAGTCTGATTCAGATACTTCACTACGTTGTCAAAACTATTGGGACGCCCACCTTTACACACATATTAACTTTAATGGCATCCCAGCCTTAGTCCGTAGGGTTCAATAACGAGTTGGCCCTCCCTTTGCAGCTACAACAGCTTCAACTCATCTGGGAAGGAGTGTGTCTATGTGAATTCTTCCAGAATTTGGACCATATGAAAAACAGTGGACTGTTGTAAGCACCCCTGGCAGGGTCATGTTTTGTCCCAACCAAACCAAAGTGTGTCTATGGGAATGTTTGACCATTCTTCCACAAGCGAATTTGTGAGGTCAGGCACTGATGTGGATGAGAAGGCCTGGCTCGCAGTCTCCGCTCTAATTCATCCCAAAGGTGTTCTATCGGGTTGAGGCCAGGACTCTGTGCAAGCCAGTCAAGTTCCTCCACCCCAAACTCGCTCATCCATGTCTTTATGGACCTTGATTTGTGCACTGGTGCACAGTCATGTTGGAAAAGGAAGGGGCCATCCCCAAACTGTTCCCACAAAGTTGGGAGCATGAAATTGTCCATAATGTCTTAAAAGTTCCCTTCACTGGAACTAAGGGGCCAAGCCCAACCCCTGAAAAACAACCCCGCACTATAATCTCCCTCCACCAAATGATTTGGACCAGTGCACAAACAGGGTCCATAATGTCCACATGGATGAGTGAGTTTGGGGTGGAGGAACTTGACTGGCCTGCACAGAGTCCTGACCTCAACCCGATAAACATGAATTAGATGAATTAGAGTGGAGACTGCGAACCAGGCCTTTTTGTCCAACATCAGTGCCTGACCTCACAGATGAGCTTCTGGAAGAATGGTCAAACATTCCCATAGACACACTCCTAAACCTTGTGGACAGCCTTCCCAGAAGAGTTGAGGTTGTTATAGCTGCAAAGGGTGGACCAACTCAATATTGAACTCTATATATATATATATATATATATATATATATATATATATATAGAGAGAGAGAGAGAGACAGTACTACGCAAAAGTCTTGGGCAGGGGTGAAAAAATGATGAAATTTAGAAAGCTTTCAGAGATAGAAGTGTTAATAGTTTATTTTTTTTATCAAATAACAAAATGGAAAGTAAATGAACAGAAGAGAAATCCAAATCAAATCAATATTTGGTGTAACCACCCTTTGCCTTCAAAACAGCATCAATTCTTCTAGGTACACTTGTACACAGTACACTAGGTACACTTACACTTGCAGAACTGGGTGACACGAGATGTTAGCGATTGGGTTAACATCTAAGTTTATTTCTGCTTCTCATTTACCAGTACAAGCACTGTATGCAATGATGTGATCTCTGTTACATATCTCTCCCTCTCACAATTATTTGAAAAGGGTGTTTAGCTCTGTGTGTTTACATTATTACATAGCACATAGAAACTATTGATTAATCCATTATTTTGTCAATTACATCAGCCCTGGCACAGCTTTAGTAATATGCTTTAACCACCTTAAGACCGGACTGTTTCATCCCCTTCCATGCCAAGCAATTTTTTAGTTTTCAGCACTGTCACATTTTGAATGACAATCACTCAGACATGCAACACTGTACCCAAATTAAATTTTTATAGTTGAGACAGATAAAGCTTTCTTTTGGTGGTATTTAATCATCACAGTTTTTTTGTTTATTTATTTTTTTCTGCATAAATGAAAAAAGACAGAAAATTGTGCAAAAAAAAAAAATCATATTTCTTAGCTTCTGTTATAAAATTTAACGACCCTCATAAATTTAGGCCAAAATGTTTTCTGCTACATTTCATTGGTAGAAATAGCCCACATTTGTGTATATTATGTAGTCTGAGTGAAAGTTATAAAATCTACAAACTATGGTGTGTATATATATATATGTGTGTGTATATATATATATATATATATATATATATATATATATATATATATATATATATATATATTTTTTTTTTTTTTTTTTTGCAAATTGATCAGTCCTGATGTACTGACAGCCTCATTTATCTCATTTATTGAGACCCTAAAATGCCCGGACAGTACAAATACCCCAAAATGTCCCCTTTTTGGAGTATGAATTATACAGTCCAAGGTATTTAGTAAGTTTAGTACAGAAGTATACAAGAGTTTAAAGTATACAGTCCAAGGTATTTAGTAAGAGACATGATGAGTTTTTTGAATTTTTTGGAAAATTAAGAAATTAAATAATTTGTCATTTTTAAGAGTTATTTCTCACACACAGTATAGGCATACTTACAATTACACCCCCAAAACACGTTCTGCTATTCTTCCCAATTATGGAGATACCACATGCCTAGATGCTTAGAGGGGCCCAAAATCCATTGGATCCAAGGAACATTATTTATGTGTCTAATTTTTTGACTAGCTATCATATTTCTTGAGTCCCTAAAGTGCCTGGACAGTATAAACACCAACAAAGTGACCACATTTTGGAAAGCAAGGACTGTATTTTCTGAAGGACGTAGAGCGTCTTTTGAAAATATATTTTTGTGCCACTAGTTTTTGGAAAATGCAGGAAAGAAAATTAAACTTTTTTTTTTTTTTTTTTTTTTACACAAAGTTGTCATTTGATAGGATAATTCCTAACACACATCATAGGCATATTTGGAATTGCACCCCACAACACATTCTGCTACTTCTCCAAGTATCACAACATGACATGCATGAGACTTTTTCACATCCTAGCTACATAGAGGAGCCCAAAATCCGAGGAGCACGTTTAGGCGTTCTAGGGGCATAAATTATGCATCTAATTTCCTGACTACCTATCACATTTTTGGTGCCCTGAAAGACCAGGGGGGCAATAAAAACAAAATGACCAAATCTTGGAAAGCAAACAGCTCAAGGTATTTTCTATTTGGCATGGTGGGTCTTTTGAAGACTTTTTGCCACAAGTTTTTGGAAAATGTGGAATGAAAAGGAAAATGTATTTTTTTTTTTACACAGATTTGTCAATGAATAAAATATTTCTCACATAGAGCATAGGCGTACTTAGAATTACACTCCAAAACACGTGCTGCTACTCCTTTACAAGTGTAGCGATACCACATGTCTAAGACTTTTTCACAGCCTAACCACAGAGAGGCCCAAAATCTATTGTAAGGGCAGAAATTACTCATCTAATTTCCTGATTACTTGTAACATTTTTGTAGGCCTTGCAGCATCAGGGCAGCGGAAACACCCACAAAATGACCACATTTTGGAGAGTAAACATCTCAAGGTATTTTTTAAGAGGCACAGTAAGTCTTTTGAAGACTTAATTTTTATGCCACAAGTTTTTGGAAAATGCAGAAAGAAAACGTAAATTCTTTTTTTTTACACAAAATTTGTCAGTTTAATAAGATATTTTTCAAACTCAGCATGGACATACTTAGAAATACAACCCAAAACACATTCTGCTACTCCTTCTGAGTATGGTGATACCACATGTGTGAGACTTTTTCACTGTCTGGACTGATTATATACCAGACATTGTATCTTGTGTATCACACAAAGGAACCATTTGTGTCAAAACCAATGTACTGTAGTGGTTGCCTCTGTACGAGTGGTCAGGGAATATAACTTAGTGTACCATCACCTGTAGCATTCTCTGTTCCTATTAGTCAAGCAAGCCTAGCCTACCGATACATGGCTGCCACAGGAATTCTTTGTTTTCTGGTTGGGAAGTACAGGTGGCTGAAGAAATGAAGAACAAAAGAGTTCCTGTGGTTCCAGGAGTGACGTTGTCCCCAGGGGATGGCTGTCTCGCAGGAACATAGTCGGATGTGCAGATGGGTCAGTTCAGGCGGCAGGCAGAGACATGGTCAGCAAACAGGCAATGGATCAGTCCATGCAACAGGCAGAAACGTCGTCAATAAAAAGGCCAGGGTTAGATAGGTGGCAGGCAGAGGCAACATTGCACTGGTGTGGCGGTGATCAGGAATACTGTTGCTGGCATACACTGGTCTGGTGACACTGGGACTGGTGTGGTGATCAACAGGAAAACGGTTGCTTGCTGCACTGGTCTGGTGTGGTAGCGATCAGGAACATTGATTCTAGCTACATTGGTCTGGCGACACTGTGGCTGATGTGATGGTGATCAAAGAACTGTGATTGCACTATTAGGACTCGTTCACATGTGAGGTTGAGGGTCTATAAAACCTCCCGGTTGAGCCGTGGTTTTACTTGTACCCCTTAACTGCTACCCCCTTTAGCTGCAGAGGCAGCAGCTGGGGGTGTAAACATATCATGGTTGCGATGCTTTGCAGCTGTGACAGTAATTATGCCCTCTGTACGCCCACCATTCAGGACCCCTTCAAGTGAATAGGGTGCTTTTGCGGAGTACAGAGGGTTAAAGCTAGGGCTGTTACTGATTAAAATTTTCGTGTTCGATTAATCGTTTTTTTTTTAATCGATTAATCGACTAATTTTGATTAATTATAACGCACATGCAGATCCAACTACTTTTAGCTGACGTCATGCGTAGTTCCTCCCCCATACGCGTTACGTTCAATCAGAACTTCCTCAGCGGGGCGGGGCTACGGCGTCACCCTACTGTCTATTTAAATAGCACCGTTGTGCATCAGGGGGACCGACGGAGAGCCAGAGACATCCATCACCTGCTGAGACAGCAAAGTGGCAGCTCTTTGGAAAAAAAGTGCTCTCATCATAAATGTTTCTTGATTGCTGGATAACCAATCAATGTCAGTTCATCGTCAAACTGACTTACAGCCAGGAAGGACCTCAGATATGTTGATTTTCATAGCCAAGTCCAGGAAGGATCTGTCTTCCTCAATTTATGATTTCACGGACATCGACGTCACTGGACTCCTCCCCCCTTCCCTCGTTAGCAGACGGAGGCACTTGGGGAAGGGGGGAGGAGTCCGGTGATGTCGATGTCCGTGACGTCCCAGGATCTCTGACTGAACTCCCTGAAGACCCGGATGCCGGCGGAGGGGTGAGTACCGATCAAAAGAATTTTGAATGATCAAAAAAATTAATGATTAATCAAGGAATTAATCATTAATTTCCCCAGCCCTATTTAAAGCAGGTAGTGAGGAGGTGATAAAGTGCCTTCTCACTGCCTGTTAAATGCTAAATACAGATGGCTCTTCAGAGAGTATTGCACATGTGAACACATCCTTATGATGACTGGTATGGCCGTAATCAGGGTGTGGTGGTGATTAAGGACAATATATTAAAGTGATTAGTGGTATTGATTAGTGACACTGACTAGTGCTGCGGTAAATAGGGATACTGACTGGCAGCACTGGTCTGGTGACATTGTACCTCTGTGTTGGTGATCGTGGACAATGGCTAATGACGCTGACACACAGTGACATCAGAGCAGCCAGCCATTGTACATGATCCCTGCCACAGCAGTACAATGTCACTATACCCTGTTTCCCCGAAAATAAGCCCTACCCTGAAAATGAGACCTACAAGGACTTTAACTAGGGCTTATTTGGGTGGTAGGGCTTATATTGCAGCCATTACCGACAATCACGCTAGGTCTTATTTTCAGGGAAACAGGGTAGTGTCACTGAACTTGCACTGATGACAGTATGTAAAAAAATATATATAATTTTTCGTTTTAACTATACTACCATAGCGACCCTGTACTGCTCTGGGGGGGTGATTGTGATTTTTTTTAACACTATGATTGCAAATGCAGCCATGATCACTATATAAGCAATCATTTTATAACTTTCTAATAATTCTAACTATTCATGATGCCATTGTTTACTACTGTGATAGCTGTGATTGGCCTCAGCTATCTCATGCTACAGGGCCACTGTAATTGGCTCTGTACCATGTGATCACTATGACCAATCACAGAGATCACAGTAGTAAACAATGGCGTCATGAATAACAGCCGTGTTTACTACTGATGACTGTGATTTGTCACGAACACCGGTATGTCCCCCTAGAATGATGCTTATCCCACCCCCTGCCACTGCATATAAATGGCCCATTAACCACTTCAGCCCTGAAAGAATTTACCCCCTTCCTGACCAGAGCACTTTTTGCGATACAGCACTGCGTTTCTTTAACTGACAATTGTGCAACGTTGCACCCAAACAAAACTGATGTCCTTTTTTTCCACAAATAGAGCTTTCTTTTGGTGGTATTTGATCACCTCTGCGGTTTTTATTTTTTGCGCTATAAACAAAAAAAGAGCGACAATTTTGAAAAAAAAGCAATATTTTTTACTTTTTGCTATAATATATATCCCCCAAAAATATATAAAAAAACTAATTTCTTTCTCAGTTTAGGCCGATATGTATTCTTCTACATATTTTTGGTAAAAAAAAAATCACAATAATGCCCCGTACACACGGTCGGATTTTCCGATGGAAAATGTGTGATAGGACCTTGTTGTCGGAAATTCCGACCGTGTGTAGGCTCCATCACACATTTTCCATCGGATTTTCCGACACACAAAGTTTGAGAGCAGGCTATAAAATTTTCCGACAACAAAATTCGTGTGTACACAAATCCGACGGACAAAGTGCCACGCATGCTCAGAATAAATAAAGAGATGAAAGCTATTGGCTACTGCCCCGTTTATAGTCCCGATGTACGTGTTTTACGTCACCGCGTTCAGAATGATCGGATTTTCCGACAACTTTGTGTGACCGTGTGTATGCAAGACAAGTTTGAGCCAACATCCTTCGGAAAAAATCCATGGATTTTGTTGTCGGAATGTCCAATCAATGTCCGACCGTGTGTTCGGGGCATAAGGGTATATTGATTGGTTTGCGCAAAAGTGATAGCGTCTACAAAATAGGGGATAGATTTATGGCATTTATTATTTTTATCGTTACTGTGACATTGCAGACACTTTTGACACTATTTTGGGACCAGTGACATTTATACAGCGATCAGTGCTAAAAAAAATGCACTGATTACTGTGTAAATGACACTGACAGGGAAGGGGTTAAACACTGGGGGGGCGATCAAGGGGTTAAGGGAGTCCTAGGGAGGGATTTTAACTGTGTAGGGGGGTGGTGGACTCACTACAACAAGACAGAGATCACTGCTCCTGATGACAGGGAGCAGTAGATCCCTGTCATGTTGCTAGGCAGAACAGGGAAATGCCTTGTTTACATAGGCAACTCCCCATTCTGTTGCTCCATGTCACGATCGCGGGCCCCCGGCAGACACTGAGTCCACGGGAACCGCGGGCACGCGGTGGGCACTGAGCCGTGTCTTGAAGGGGACGTACAGCTATGCCCATTTGCCCAGCCGTGCCATTGTGCCGACGTACATCGTCGTGCGCTGGTCGGCAAGCAGTTAAGCGGTTAGAGAAGTAAGGGATATTTTCAGTGAATATTGGAGTTTTTGACTATTTTTTTGCATCATTGTGCATCTTTGCTGTTTCACATATTGATGACTCAACAGAGAACATGTTAGTAGAGAGTTGGACTAGAGGAATGAAAAAGAATGGGGCTTAACATGTAACTAAAGTTCTGCTGTCAAAAACTGAGAGCAGGCAGGCTCTTTATTGCAGAAGAGACATACAATGCTAGTATAAATCCAGTAGGTTTTTATTGTAAATGACAAAAGAATAAACCCAATGCATTTTGAGCCCCTCCCCACCACTTCATTAGAGCTGGGAAATAAAATGAAACAACATATGGAAATATATGGAAAACATGCAAATCATGGGAGATCTACAGGGATACCGAAAAAAGGGTTCTAATAGCAAATACATTATCAAATAATTAGGATATTTTATATGGCACATAATTGTGAAGTGGAAGGAAAATGATAAATGGTTTTCAATTTTTTCTTACAAATAAATATGTGAAAAGTGTGGTGTGCATTTGTATTCAGCCCCCCTGAGTCAATACTTTGTAGAACCACCTTTCACTGCAATTACAGCTACAAGTCTTTTTGCACATTTAGAGAGTGAACTTTTTGTCCATTTTTCTTTGCAAAAAAGCTCTGTCAGATTGGATGGAGAGCGTCTGTGAATAGAAATTTTCAAATTTTGCCACAGATTCTCAATTGGATTTAGGTCTACACTTTGACTGGGCTTTTCTTACACAGGAATATGCTTTGATCGAAATCATTCCATTGAAGCTCTGGCTGAATGTTTAAGGTCATTGTCCTTGTGTAAGGTGAACCTCCACCCCAGTCTCAAATCTTTTGCAGACTCTAACAGGTTTTCTTCTAAGATTTCCCTTTTTTTGGCTCCATCCATCTTCCCATCAACTCCCACAACATGATGCTGCCACCACCATGTTTCACAGTGCGGATGGTGTGTTCAGGGTGATGTGCAGTGTTAGTTTTCTGCCACACATGGCGTTTTGCTTTTAGGTCAAAAAGTTCAATTTTGGTCTCATCTGACCAGAGCACCTTCTTCCACATGTTTGCTGTGTCCCCCACATGGCTTCTCGCAAACTGTAAGCAGGACTTCTTATGGCTTTCTTTCAACAATGGCTTTTTTCTTGCCACTCTTCCATAAAGGCCAGATTTGTGGAGTGTACGACTAATAGTTGTCCTGTGGACAGATTCTCCCACCTGAGCTGTGGATCTCTACAGCTCCTCCAGAGTTACCATGGACCTCTTGGCTGCTCCTCTGATTAATGCTCTCCTTGCCCAGCCTGTCAGTTTAGGTGGACGGCCATGTCTTGGTAGGTTTGCAGGTGTGCCATACTCTTTCCATTTTCGGATGATGAATTGAACAGTGCTCTGTGAGATGTTCAAAGCTTGGGATATTTTTAATGAACCTAACCCTGCTTTAAATTTCTCCACAACCTTTATCCTTGACCTGTCTGGTGTGTTCCTTGGCCTCCATGATGCTGTTTGTTCACTAAGGTTCTCTAACAAACCTCTAAGGGCTTCACAGAACAGCTGTATTTATACCAAGATTACATTTCAGACAGGTGGGCTCTTTTTACTAATTAGGTGACTTCTGAATGCAGTTGGTTCCACTAGATTTTAGTTAGGAGTATCAGAGTAAAGGGGGCTGAATACAAATGCATGCCACACTTTTCACATATTTATTTGTAAGGAATGTTGAAAACCATTTATCATTTTCCTTCCACTTCGCAATTATGTGCCACTTTGTGTTGGTCTATCACATAAAATCCCAATAAAATACATTTACTTTTTTGGTTTGTGGAAAATTTCAATTGGTGTGAATACTTTTTCAAGGCACTGTGCAATACTTTATACCCAACAATGACTATTCAATTCACAGAAAACAGTAAATAAACATCAATATAATAATATAATGGTTTGGTGTCAATGTAGTAAAATGAAAAATAATGCTGAATAATACTAATAATATGTTGTAGGTATAACTAAATAACATCATATAGATAAAATAATAAAGAAGGTAAAATCAGTATAAGATGCAGTTCAATACCATTATATGTTACAATAACAATTCTTTAATGAGTTTAATAGCAGAAAAATGCTTAATAGAATTCATTAATAATTAGTACTATGATCACTTATGTAAATTATATCCTGTACCATTTATCATAACACACAAATCATAATGAGAAATGATAGGCAGTAACATAAACAACATAACGGGATAACCACCGCGGCTGCATATATCCAGGAGATTAACATTAAATTCTGTATATCAGTCTATTAGTGTAGTCACCTTCAATCAGTAGCTTTTTATGACCTCCAGATTAGTTATAATCATTTCTCCCTTTTGTGAATTTCTAATCAGAATGTCCAAATTTTGATACAGATTAATTATCTGCCTGTCGTTTGTTAGGTTGTGGTTGCTTAATTTCTTAGTATAGTTTATTTATTAAATTCGGTTATCACAATTTTTACAAAGTTTTAGCTTACATTCATTGGTGCTCCTGAGGAAGTCCAGATGTGACGAAACATGCAGGAAATAGTCAGTGTCATCAATACATTTCTGGTTGGACCATACTCCACTCCTGGAAGATTTTGTGTGGACTGCGTCCAATATTAGAAAGTAAGTTGAACATTTTTTTATTGCTTTTATTACTAAAGTATATTACACTTTTGGCACTTTCTCTCTTTTATATTTTTATTACCTGCAATTTGGTGGTGAGTTCTAAAGAAGTGAAGCTGTTTTGAGAAATATATCTCATACTACAGTTTGGGAAAAGCACTTTGTGACCTTTGTTTTCAATGTTTAAAGGTAATGTGATTTTGGTGAGTTTACCCTACTAACGCTGTCCATACATTATAAAATCTTTTTGTTCAATTTCCTTTAGATTTATCTTCAACTATGTAGTGTAATGGCCTGCCTGATTTCATACAAATTGAAAGTGTTTAGGTTTGACCTCATATTATATGTTTTTTTGTAAATCTAAAGGAAAATTGTATAAGAAGATTGTATAATGTATGGCCAGCCTAATAGGGTGGTCAGTGGGTGGCCTTGTGTCACCTTTTATCTAGGATTGAAAAGCACATCTCTTTTGGTGGATCACTGAAGGATATTTGAAGGATATTGGAGGTGAAGATTATTACACTAATAACTTGTAATTGATTATTACTATTGAAAATTAATGTACAATTATTCACTTAAGATAAGTATAAGATATTTGATTGTTATTATCACATTTGCACTTTATTTTTTTTTTATTGTCAGCATTATTGTTATTTTTTTATTGGATTTTTAAGTGTTTATACATTATTAGAGGGAATTATTTATTAAGTGCTTGCCGACCGGCTCACGCCCTTATACGTCGGCAGAATGGCATGCCTATGCAAACTGACATACCTGTACATCAGTCCGCAAAAGCAGGATAGCAGGCACATGCGCGCCGCGGGAGCGTGCCCACGGGTCCCGCGGACTCAATGTCCACTGGCGGCCCACGATCACAGCGAGGAGAGGCAGAATGGGGAAATGCCTATGTAAACAAGGCATTTCCTTGCTCTGCCTAGTAACATGACAGAAAGTTTCCTGTCATCGGGAGCAGTGATCTCTGTCATGTCAGTGGTAGCTCATCCCCCCTAAAGTTACAACATGCTGAGGGAACACACTTAACCCCTTGATCGCCCCCTAGTGTTAACCCCTTCCCTGCCAGTGACATTTATACAGTAATCAGTGGCTATTTTTAGCTCTGATCACTGTATAAATGTCAGTGGTAACAAAATAGTGTCAAAAGTGTCCGATCTGTCTACCGCAATGTCGCAGTTCCAATAAAAATCTCAGATCACCGCCATTACTACAAAAAAATAAAAATAAAAATAAAAATGACATAAATCTATCCCCTACTTTGTAAACGCTATAACTTTTGCACAAACCAATCAATATACACTTATTGCGATTTTTTTTTATACCAAAATTTTGTAGAAAAATACATATCGGCCTAAACTGAGGAAGAAATTTTTTTATATATTTTTTGGGGGGTTATTTATTATAGTAAAAAGTAAAAAATATTGCTTTTTTTTTCAAAATTGTTGGTCTTTTTTTTGTTTATAGCGCAAAAAATAAAAAACGCAGAGGTGATCAAATACCACCAAAAGAAAGCTCTATTTATGGGAAAAAACGGACGTCAATTTTGTTTGGGTACAGCGTCACACAACCGCGCAATTGTCAGTTAAAGCGACGCAGTGCCGTATTGCAAAAAATGCTCTGGTCATTAAGGGGGTAAAATCTTCCGGGGCTGAAGTGGTTAATGAGTTATTAGCTAGGCTTCGTTCACATAGGTGGTCAAGGAGTGGTAATAACAACCGTGGTCCTACTGTCCACCTTAAAGGAAAACATGAAGCCACTCAGGGCTGTACATATGCATCAGCAGTGGCAAAAATGATATCTCTTGATGCGTTTGGTGGGTAGTACAGCCACCAAGTGCAACCTATTCAGGTGAATGGGGCCAC
The DNA here is from genome assembly GCF_042186555.1 of Aquarana catesbeiana. Lineage (NCBI taxonomy): Eukaryota > Metazoa > Chordata > Amphibia > Anura > Ranidae > Aquarana > Aquarana catesbeiana. The sequence continues at coordinate 232,083,154 of NC_133332.1, read as the reverse complement.
ACTATGGGCTGTGGGCTTTACAGGGTTCAAATAGGTGATGAGGCTGTGAAATATTGTAATTTCAGCTCTATGAAAGCTATTAACTGTGGATCACTTTTCAGAGGAGAGGCAAGGGCTGACAAATGTGTGAACAAGCTCATAGTGTTTTCTTTTTTTTTAGTGCGGTGCACTATTTATATGGCTTAAATTTGTCTGTTTTACATAGATAAAGCACAAGCAGCTTTTAGGTGCTGGTTATATACTGTACAGTGCAGAGTGGGTTGCTTGATATAAATAAATAAAAGGCAATACAGATTGAAAGGAGAGGAGATAAGCTGAAAATGAGTGTACATAAATGCATAGGTGTCAGGGAAACCTGTGTACATAAACCATAAGGCGATAGGGAAGGGGACAAAGGTGACAATCAGCAGTATATATGGAAATAAGTGAAAATAAACAGGAAATGATGACGATAGACTATGTTGAGAACAACTGCGTGAGATTTTATGGCTGATTTCATCCTGAAAATAAGTCAGCAAATGTAGAACACATCGCAGCATACACATCCTGTCTTCATAGTAATATTCCGCCATCTAAGTTGTGAAAGGCAATTAAAAATTAAAAAGAGCTATAATCACCCAACCCAAAGCACACATCTTAAAAAGGTAGCTTTTAAAGAAATTTCAAGGCAATTTTTATTGTAGGGAAGGGTAAAAAAAACCATAAACCATAAGGTGATAGGGAAGGGGACAAAGGTGACAATTAGCAGTATATATGGAAATAAATGAAAATAAACAGGAAATGAGGACGATAGACTATATTAAGAACTGCGTGAGATTTTATGGCTGATTTTACCTTTATTATTATTTTATCTGTATTATGTTATTTATTTATACCTACTATTATTATAGCATTTTTTATTTTTTCATTTTTCCATTGACATTATACCATTATATTATTTTATTAATGTATATTTATTATTTTTTAAAGAATGTAATAGTCCCGCGAAAAAAAAAAAATAAAAGTCAGCAGCTACAAATACTGCAGCTGCTGACTTTTAAAATAAGGACACTCATCTGTCCCAGGGTCCAGCGATGTCGGCACCCGGGACCGAATCGTCACTCGGTCCTCGGGTGCTGCCGCCGCCATTCTCTGTAAGGGAATCAGGAAGTGAAGCGCTGCGTCTTCACTTCCCGGTTCCCTACTGCGCATGTGCGAGTCGCGCTGCGCTTCCTAACTGGTCCCCGCTGTCTCTGAGACCCGTGTGTGTCCCAGCAGACAGCGCGGTGGGGACAGGAGAGGGCATAGACTCCCGTGGGAGTCTATGCCGGAAGTGGGTGCAAATACCTGCACCCCCCCTCCCCCCTGAAAGGTGCCAAATGTGACACCGGAGGGGGGGGGAGGGTTCAGAAAAGAGGAGGTTCAATTTTTGTGTGAACCTCCGCTTTAATTATAATGTATGTGTATTTTTTTTTTTTGTTCATATTTTAATATATCCTAATCATTTGATACTTGCTTTTGGGACACTTTTAGTCGTGTCTTTGTAATAGACATGTGCATTCATTTTCGTCCAGATGCATTTTCGTCCGAATTTCAGGTATTTTCGTTATCATTTTAACAAACGATAACGAAAGTGCAGAATCTGAAAAATGAAAGATCCGACATAAACAAATGCTTTATTTTCATTTTCGTTGTGACAACAGTTCGATATAGATAGGAGATTCGACATGATGCTGACAATAACAATCTGTGTCCATCAAACCTGTGGTTGAATGTGCCTAACCTTAGCTCTATTAGTCCAAGATTATTCTACATAGAGAGAAAAGATTCGACATAGAGAGAAAAGATTCGACATAGGGGGGAAAAGATCGCTGCTGGAATTGGGTGGGGGAAGTAAAAAAAAATAATGATAATGACGAATGTTATTGGCTGATTGTAACCAAAGAGGAGGGGCAGTAAAATAGCTAGAACTAAGTACACACGTACAGCCAACTTACTTTCACTAACGATTTGCTAGAAGAGAGACACACACACTGAATCATTTCAGAAGACAGTCAATCATAGCCGGTCCGTTTGTCAGAGAACCTGAATTATTTAGCAATTAAGCATAAGCACAGCAGCAGAACAATAGTGAAGCAAGCTACAGTTCAAACTAACTTTTTTCATTATAATCTGCTGCTATTGTGTTAGTGTTGTGAACTTGATAGTGATACTAGTGTTGCTAGTGCTGTGATAGCCTCAGAGGCTGCCCGTGTTGTGGGGGGGGGGGGATTTATTTTTATAGATTCTATATTATAGATTGAGATTCTATATAGATTCTATATACCCTATCTTGTTATCGGTCTGATCAGTGATCACTATCACCAGTCCATTTTCTGTTCGAACTATATACATTCAACACGAACGGCGAAGATTCGACAAAGCAGCGAAAAACATACAAACGTCGAATCTTTGGCTTATGGTGTCTGTTGAAAGTTCTAAGAAGATTAGACGGAGCAGGTAAACTATACGGCGTCGTTCAGTTTAGCTGCTCCGTCGAATCTTCTTTGAACATTCGACAGACACCATAAGCCTTCAATGACAGATTCGACCTTAATTCATTTGGATTTTCGGACGAATGCAATTTTTAACGAAAAACGAAATAAATAAAAACGAATTTCGGGAGTAACTAAATAAATGTATTTTTTGGATGAAAACGAAATTCCGAAACGAAATATTTCAGTGTGCACATGTCTACAGTGTGTAAATCTCCCATGTTTTACACTATTGTAGCACTGTCCCCATAAGGCTTGCTGAGTGTTGATTTCATAGATATCTCCCTGGTTGTCTGCAGCTGGTTACTAAGGGTTTCCATTTGGTTGCTAAGGGTTTCCACTTGTCCCACTCTTACTCCCGCTTGCTCGTTACTCAGTGACCAGTCCAGGGTATTTGGGTTTTTGTATTCTATTTGGAACTTGGATGGGAGAAGAGATGAGTGGGATACTCCAGCTTGAACTATTCATAGTGGATAAGGACAACTCTCACTTGGCCTCATCAGATTATTTGTGGAAGCAGACACACTGCTTTAACCATACTGCTACATGTATGGAGGAATTAAGTCTTCTTGCTCTCACTAGCAGCAGACTTGATAAACTACTTTATCTTCAGGACACTCTCTAGCATCCACTTTACTGACACCCATCTACTGACTCTTCTAGCTGAAGGGGGTGACCTTCGCTCAAAAGGCCAGATCCCTTCTGGTGTCTCCCTTCCAGTCAGCTCCGCAGGACCTCTGGGTTCAGCTTCTCTCTCTCTAGGCCACTGGGTCGACCACCCAGGGCCACACAACCACCTCCGGGGAGGAGAAGGCAGCCACCCCCTCCCTCCTGGACTCTGTTCCCCGGCTCAACTAACTAAGCACATGTACCCTGGGCTTTATACAGTATCCCAACATGCAATGCAGCACTTTTCCTGTGCCATTTGCCAGGACTGTAACAAAGCGTGTGCACCCACCTGTCAGGTCCCCTCCCACTGTCCGATCTGCCTCCCTATTGGACCAGTGAGGGACAGTCAAACAAGCTGAGCTGAACTTGAGTACAATGAGCAGACCTAACCAATAGGAAAATAGGACCACCATCCGTCTGGATTTGGCGGACAGGATCGGCTCAGATAGCAGCGGATGTCAGCGCACATGTCACCACTGACATCTGCCGCTCCATAGGGGTGGATGGAGGGTCTGATCAGGTTCGCCTGAAAAACTGACAGGTGGACCTGATCAAAAAGCCTGTGTGAAAGGGGGCCTTAAGTGGTTATAAAGACACAAGTTTTTTTACTTTCATGCATTCTATGCTTGAAGGTAAAAAACCTTATGTGTGCAGCAGCCCCCCCCCAACACTTACCCGAGCCCCCTCTCGATCCAGCGATGTCCACAAGATCCTTGGCTCTCCGGGTACTAACACTCCTAATTGACTTTTGGCAATGGCTCCCGCTGCTGTCAATCACAGTCAGTGAGCCAATCAGGAGATGGAGGGGGCGGGGACAAGCGCCTGCTTGGGTGCCCCAGAGCAAGCTGTTTGCTGTGGGGGCACCTGGCAGGAGGGAGGGGCCAGGAGTGACAGCGTGGGAGCCAAGAAGAGAAGGATCTTGGCTGCTTTGTGCAAAATCACCGCACATAGCCGGTAAGTATAACATGTTTGTTATTTTAGTTGTTACTTTAATGCATAGAATGGTGTGCACTGAAAAGTAAGCCGGGTACACACTAATCACCTGACAGCTCCAGTCACAGCCGCTGTACTAATGACTTGACATTAGTACAGTGATCTCCCCCACTGAGCTGTTGTGTTCTGATAGGGGGGGCGAGCCCCAGCCAGAACAGTCCGATCAGAAGTCGGTCGAATGCTGGTTTTCCAGCAAGCTCGTCTAACGGAAGCCTGCCACATGAACCGGCTGACATACCGCCCTCAGTAATAATATTATCTCCAAGGTGGAGAGCTCCTTTTTCCGTAAATCATTTTATTCCATCCCCTACTTCTACCATTTACCGAAAATCCATAAGAACCAACAAAATCCACCAGGTAGGCCAGTTGTGGCCTCAATGGATAGCATTACCTCAGGCTTCAGCCTATATGTGGATAGATACCTACAACCTCTAGTGCACCAACTCCAGTCCTATATACGGGATGGGACACATCTCTTGGAACAACTTACACCATACAGTTGGGAACCAACGTACTCTTGGTTATCATTAGATGTTAGTTCCCTATATACTTCCATTCCTCACGACTTTGGTATCATGGCCCTTGAGTATTTCCTCTCCACAGACCCACTCATTAATCCCCGTCAGGCTACCTTTATTATAGAAGCCACCAAGTTTTGCTTAACACACAACTACTTTACTTTTAATGGAGACTTCTATTTACAGTTACAAGGGAACGCGATGGGGGCTAACTTTGCCCCCTCGTATGCTAACTTGGCCATGGGGTTCTGGGAACAGCAGTACATCTATCACAACAACCCCTTCTCGGCCAACATCGTCTTTTTCGGCAGATATATTGACGATATCATAATTATCAGGGATGGCCTCCTAGATCTCATTCAATCATTCACCACACATTGCAATAATAACAAGTATGGACTATCTTTCACATATGATAGTAACCAGACCTCTCTAGCCTTTCTTGATTTAGAACTAAGACACGACAACCATGAGATATATGCCAAGAACTACACCAAGCCCACTAGTGGCAATTCATATCTCCACTTTAAGAGTTGCCATTATCCCCCATGGATAAAAAATATCCCCAAAGGCCAATTCTGCCGGTTGAGACAAAATTGTACCAGAAAAGCCGACTACATAGAATCTAGCGTCCACCTCAAAAACAAGTTTTTTTTGAGAAAGGATATCCGGAAGACCTAGTCGAGACAGCTTACAAATTATATCTTCATAAAAAACCCCCACGCAATAATACGCCCCCCACCAACTGCCCCATCCATTTCATTACTACTTTTCACCCTCAACACAATAGGATGGAGAAGATACTTCGGAAACACTGGGACATTCTCCAACAAGATCCCCACCTTATATCCATTCTCCCTACATATCCACAGGTTACGTATAGAAGGGCCGCCAATCTCAAAAACAAAATCGCCCCCAGCAAACTTAAAGTCACTCCGGCCTTTCCGCCCTTTCCGCCCATCACTCCACTCATCCCTCTAGTAGGGATGTTTCAATGTCGGAAAAAATTATGCAAGACTTGTCACTTTGTCCAACATGGCCAAAAATCCTTTTCTACCAAAGGCCAGACATATATCCTGAAAGACCTTTACAACTGCTCATCCGATTATGTGGTGTATGGCTTGACTTGCCCCTGTGGCCTCATATATGTTGGCCGCACCATTCGGCCTCTCAGACAACGGTTTGGGGAACACAGGAGATACATTGAGGGTGGCACTGACCAATCGAAACTTCAGCCATCTTGTGATGTCCACATCAATATAAGTCAATACGGTATCCATATCCCCTTCTTTTATACCTATCCCTACTTCTATTTTGATTTTAACACTATTATCATCTTTTTATCTGATAATAACATGTTATAACAATTTTTAAAATTTTTTTACTATATATATTTTTACTTTTTTATTGTATAACATATATGTTGATGTGTATCGCAATTGATCCACATACGTAGACATGCACTCTTTCTTTTTTCTTTTTCCTTTTTCCTCCTTTTAATCTTAATTTTACTCCAACCTGGACTCTGCATGTAAAAACATGTACAGGTGCCACCATATGCACGTGCTGGAATGCACTTTTATGTATGTAATTAGGTACATCCCTTTCTTTCTGCCTATTCCTCTTCCACTTCTTCCTCTACCTTGACCTTCCCCATACACACACACACATATATATGTATGGGGAAGGTCAAGGTATCATTTCCTGTAACTTGCACAAAATTCAGATATATCATCCATTTATGTGCTAATATACACCGTCATACTATACAGTGCATACCATACTAATTTTATATTTTCTCCCTCAGCCCCTATACACATATATTCATATACATATATCCATCCCCTTTCTCCTCTGTGTATACTATAAGACAATTATGGTCATATGCTCCCGGGTTCTTTATTCCCCTGCACATTGCATTTTTTATTTTTATATTTATATTTATTTTTATTTTTTTTTTTATTTTATTTTTTTTCTGCATCTTTATATCTCCCTGCATCTTTTTATTCCCTTGCAATTTGTATCATTTTGCACTGTTATACTCACTTATACATTAGGATCTTCCACCTATATATGTTCCATTTTACACATATATACCCATTCTTTTCTTTTTCCTTTTCCCCTTTCTTCTCCCCTTCCCCCTTTTTTCCCCCTCCCCTCCCCTCCCGCCCTCCCTCACAGTCCTCCTTCTAGTTCACTAATTCTTTTTCATCCTTGTCTCTCCTCGATCCCCGTCATTGCTGACACTTCCATACACAGGGCTCTAAGCCACTCCTCTCTCACTATCTCCTATTCCATTCTCCTCCCCATCACCGCTCCATATATACACCCCTTTTAGCTCCCAGCCAATCAGCTTGACAAAGGAGCGCCGCCGTCACGCCATTCACGGCGAGCCAGCTCAGGAAACGCGTCGCACATCGTGTGACATCATCATCCCTCGTCTGGATCGTTTGCCATCCAAGCCTCGTTTTGGTGTCTGTCTACGCTGTCGGCCGGTATACATCCAGCGCTTCAGACTGCCCAGAGTTTACACATCCACCAGCCGAGAGAGATGACTCCACGGACCCCCTGGATTGCCTTGGGACTATTTTATGTTTGAAACCTTCTTCACAAATGTGAGTGTACTACCAGCTGTTGCTGTTCTTATAATAAATTGTTTTAAAAGTCTGCACCCAGAGGTGCCTCCTCTTCCTTGTTTAACTGGCTGACATACACACGGGCCGAATGTCGACCGATTCTTATTGAACTGGCCGATGTCTCCCGACATTCGACCCATGTGTACTAGGCCTAAGTATGGCATGCAGTACGTTTTCAGTGCAGCGCGACGCAATCCACCACCTCACACTGCGCTGTGGCCAATAGAACCTTATGAAATGTTACTTTGTCCATAATCTTCATTTAAAAAACAAAAAAGTTACACAGTACACTGCTGTCATCCAACTGCACACCAGCAGCTGCGTTCTTTGTTGTTACCATGGTGACCATCTGCTCCATCTAGTCACAATAAGCGATGGCAAAATTACATTTGCAAATACATATTTAAACCCAGAATACTCACTTCCCAACTACTATATACCTATTTTTCTAAGTCTCTTAACCTCTGGATATATGCAATATTTGTGCCCTCTATCTGCTGAATATAAAGAGAGACTTCTTTATGTTACTGGGCTTCCTAATAATCATGATCGCTATATATTGATAAATCAAAGTCCACATTGAGATAAATGTATCCTCTGGGTTCATGTGAAAAAGACCTTGCTCACACAACAGCGGGTGCGGGTTCAAGGCCCAAAACGCAGACAGTGTGAGTTGGGGTCTGTGCAGCCGCACCCACACAGCTGTCGATTGGGAACAGGGGCTGTGTCCGTGGAGCCGCTGCATCCCATTTGACATAAATAGGACAGCCTACACCGGGATGCATGAAACGACTCACATGGGAGTACACAGTAGTACACCTGTGTGAATGAGGCTGTCTAGGATGTAAACTCATTTTGTCTTTATCCAACAATACTTCTTAGTTAAAGCGGAGCTCCATCCAAAAGGGGAAGTTCCGCTTTAAGGACTCGTCCCCCACTCGATTTTGACAAGTACCTGCTTCCTACTACTGTTCCGAGGAGAAACTGAGTTTCTCCTCCCTCCCTCACCCTGCAGTCTTCTGGGACACTGATAGGTCCCAGAAGACTGCATCCCCTGCTCATGATGTGCAGCACAACTCGCGCATGCACAGTGGGCACCTGGCTGTGAAGCCGCAAGCTGTCACAGCCGGGTGCCCATAGTGAAGATGCAGCACCAGGGACCAAAGACAGAGGGTGAGACCGACTGGGGTGAGCACACTGCTGGATCGTGGGACAGGTCACTGGCTGTTTTTTTTGATGATGGATTGAACAGTGCTCCTTGAGATGCTCAAAGCTTGGGATATTTTTTATATCCTAACCCTGTTTTAAACTTCTCCACGACTTTACCCTTGACCTGTCTGGTGTGTTCCTTGGCCTCCATGATGCTGTTTGTTCACTAGGTTTCTCCAACAAACCTCTGAGGGCTTCACAGAACAGCTGTACTTATACTAAGTTTTTTTAGCTGCTGACTTTTAATTTTTTCACAGGTGGCTGGAACTCCTTTTTATTACTATCAAACATGGCATGTCTGATTCAAAATAAGAATTTCTCAGCATTCTCCGATGATGTGAAAACATCAATAGTCCCCAGCATCCAAATACCATTTGATCTTCTACCTAGGCTTTAGGTCATGTCAGGTATCACACAAACCCTGAGATTTTATACTCATGGTAAGCAAGAAATCTTTTATCATCAAAATAAGTGTGACTTGTTTACGTTCCTAAGAGATATAAGATGCGCCAGCATCCACCAACCACTATATCAGTTTAGGGTTGGCAGGCCATGTAATAATTTAGGGTAAACAGTCAAGTAACCACATTTCCATAGCTCCCAACTGTCCCAGAGTTAGAGGGAGTGTCCCTGATTTGGAGCATTAGGGTTTATTTACTAAAGGCAAATCCACTTTGCCCTACAAGTGCAAACTACAAGTGCAAAGTGCACTTGAAATTGCACTTGGAAGTGCAGTCGCTGTAAATATGAGGGGTAGATCTGAAATGAGGGGAAGCTCTGCTGATTTTATCATCCAATCATGTGCAAGCAAAAATGCTCTTTTTTATTTTTCTTGCATGTCCTCCTCAGATCTACAGCGACTGCACTTCCAAGTGCACTTTCAGTGAACAGTGGATTTGCCTTTAGTAAATAAACCCCAATGTCTCTCTGTTCCTCTTTCCTCCTCATTTGTCCCTCATTTTGGTCTGATCTAGTTGTATATAAAATGCACTACTTATCTTTCAAAAAGTGTTTCCCAGTGCTAAACCTTTCATCCAGTTTTTAACCACTTGTCGCCCGGGGGCGCGCTTTGCAGCGATTGATCGACGTTGCGGGGTGTCAATCTGACACCCCGCAACACCGATCTAGGTAAAGAGTCTCTGATGAAGATTCTTTACCACGTGATCAGCCATGTCCAATCACGGCTGATCACAGTGTAAACAGGAGGAGCCGGTGATCGACTTTTCCTCACTCACGTCTGTCAGATGCTGCTCCTCTGACGGGGGGTCTGTGCTGATCGATTATCAGTGCAGCCCCCACCCCCGAAGATGCCCACACTGGACCACTAGGGACGCTACTAGGACCGCCAGGGATGCCACCACTAGTCACCACCAGGTATGCCACCCTAGACCACCAGGAATGCCAATCAGTGCCCACAATGGGCATCACTGATTGGTAGACATTATTGTTTGGCACTGATTGGCATCCATCAGTAACATTTATTAGTGTACAGTGCCACCTATCAGTGCTCATCCATGCCATCTATCAGTGCCCATCTCTGCCGCCTATTAGTGCCCATCAGTGCAGGAAAAAAATTACTTATTTAAAAAGTTTTGTAACAGAAAAAAAAAAATTTTTTTTCAAAATTTTCAGTCTTCTTTTTAATTTGTTTAGTTTTCTATGGTTGTCCAGTTCAGTCCAGAACTGCACCCGCTGTGGTGTGCACCTGATCACAGATCGGGGTAAAGAACCAATCAAAGCGGATCTTTACCACGTGATCAACTGTGTCCAATCACAGCTGATCACAATGAAAACACACTTGCCAGTTATCTGCATTCCTTTCCTCATGCTATCACAGTGTGAAGGGAGGAGAGATCCGGTAATCACCCAGTGTAACGGGACATCTACACTAATAATCAGGGCACTGATCATCGGTGTCCTGATTATCAGTGCTGCCAATCAGTGCCCATCAGTGATGCCAATCAATGCTGCCGATGCTGATTTTAGTCTTGTCTAGGGCAGCACAAAACCAAAATGTACCACTGCATAGCATAGCTTATGCAGCTGTAGAACAGGGATGCACCAACTGCACCATGGGAACTATTTTTCTGTTCCAATCAGAGTGACAGAAGAAGCTTAACATGTTTTTCGCTCTTGGAAATTACAATACAGTACTGGAAGAATAAAATTAAAAGTGCTGTGTGTGTGGATGCGCTGCTCCCATCTGTATACTCTTTCCAATATTTGTGTACCCTATCTATTAAACGTAATCTTATTTTGTATACAACATACACCTATAGAAAATCATCACATTAGGCCAAAGACATATAAGAAATTATATAAAAATCATATAAAAATCCGGTGACATATATCACATTGTAATAGAGTCCCCTCATATATGCTTGCAAGTCTTCCGTCAATTGCCGTGATTGGCGTGCTCTTGTGTTAATTCAGTATAAAGTGACTTAGTGCTCCACCACCACCTGTGAGATTGGCCACTCACCAGACGTTTCTTTAAAATTACACCTTTGGTTCATTCATAGGGATAACCACTCCACTCAATGGGAACTTCTTCAATGGCTATATTTGGACCTTAGTGTTCCTCATATAAAATATGGATGAAAACGATCATCGCACAATAACGTTTAAAACCTTTATTTTGTAAAACACAAAAAAGACTATGCACTCACATTTCCAAGTGCCATCGAGCCGGCACAGAGCTTTTCCAGCAGTTAGGGACGGGTAGGAGCTACAGCCCGGTTCACCCAGTGTGTGCTGTGCAACCTCCGTGTACCGCTTGTGTTCCACCCCTCGTATCCGTTCGCGTCCTCACCAACCACGCTCGTTCCCGGTCACGTGGGTACAAAAACTCCCAGCAGCCTCTACGCGTTTCGCATCACAATATGCGTCATCAGGAAGCTTCCTGATGACGCATATTGTGATGCGAAACGCGTAGAGGCTGCTGGGAGTTTTTGTACCCACGTGACCGGGAACGAGCGTGGTTGGTGAGGACACGAACGGATACGAGGGGTGGAACACAAGCGGTACACGGAGGTTGCACAGCACACACTGGGTGAACCGGGCTGTAGCTCCTACCCGTCCCTAACTGCTGGAAAAACTCTGTGCCGGCTCGATGGCACTTGGAAATATGAGTGCATAGTCTTTTTTGTTTTTTTTGTTTTTTGTGTTTTACAAAATAAAGGTTTTAAACGTTATTGTGCGACGATCGTTTTCATCCATATTTTATATGAGGAACACTAAGGTCCAAATATAGCCATTGAAGAAGTTCCCTTTGAGTGGAGTGGTTATCCCTATGAATGAACCAAAGGTGTAATTTTGAAGAAACATCTGGTGAGTGGCCAATCTCACAGGTGGTGGTGGAGCACTAAGTCACTTTATACTGAATTAACACAAGAGCACGCCAATCACGGCAATTGACGGAAGACTTGCAAGCATATATGAGGGGACTCTATTACAATGTGATATATGTCACCGGATTTTTATATGATTTTTATATAATTTCTTATATGTCTTTGGCCTAATGTGATGATTTTCTATAGGTGTATGTTGTATACAAAATAAGATTACGTTTAATAGATAGGGTACACAAATATTGGAAAGAGTATACAGATGGGAGCAGCGCATCCACACACACAGCACTTTTAATTTTTTTCTTTGAAAAGTTTTTTTTGGATGCAGCAGCTAAAGAAATCACTATTAAATTGATTGATAGGATAGGTTTTGCGCCAGTGACACACACATACCAGTACTGGAAGAATGCAAATTTCCACTGACTGTAGGAATCAGCTAGGAAATAGCAACCCCTACTGGGCATCAGGAAAATATTTCCTGAAGCACAAAACAATGTTTTTTACTAATAAAGCTGTATGCTATTTATCCATCTCAGGTTTCCCTATGTGCTGTGCCACAATGACATCAAAAGTCCTTAAAGCTATGAGTCTAACCTTCTCCTCAAAATTGGTGGAGCTAACTAGCTGTTATGACTGTAAAGGAATGGCAGGTGCCCTCATTTACACCAGACAGTTGTCGTGCATTTCACATTGGGGCAAAATTCTGTTGTTCACCCCTTGTCCTTTTTGTCAATTTAATAGGGTTTTCAAAGATTTTGGTCAAAGGTTTTGTCATGTTACAACCAAAAACTTAAATGTATTTTATTGGGATTTTATGTGATAGACCAACACAAAGTGGCACATAATCGTGAAGTGAAAGGTAGCGTAGCCCCCCTAAGTCAATACCTTGTAGAACCACCTTTCGCTGCAATTACAGCTGCAAGTCTTTTTGGGGATGTCTCTACCAGTTTTACACATCTAAAGAGTGAAATTTTTGCTAATATTTCTTTGCAAAATAGCTCAAGCCCCATCAGATTGGATGGGGATCGTCTGTGAACAGCAATTTTCAAGTCTTGCCACAGATTCTCAATTGGATTTAGGTCTGGACTTTGACTGGGCCATTCTAACACATGAATATGCTTTGATCTAAACCATTCCATTGTAGCTCTGGCTGTATGTGTAGGGTCGTCCTGCTGGAAGGTGAACCTCCGCCCCAGTCTCAAGTCCCTCTACATTCTAACAAGTTTTCTAAGATTGCCCTGTATTTGGCTCCATCCATCTTCCCATTAACTCTGACCAGCTGAAGAAAAGGATCCCCACAACTTGATGCTGCCACCACCATGTTTCACGGTGGGGATGGTGTGTTCAGGGTGATGTGCAGTGTTAGCTTTTAGGCCAAAAAGTTCAATTTTGGTCTCATCTGACCAGAGCACCTTCTTCCACGTATTTGCTGTGTCCCCCACATGGCTTCTCACAAATGGAACTTCTTATGGCTTTCATTCAACAATGGCTTTTTTCTTACCACTGTGGAGTGAATTGTGGAGTGTACGACTAATAGTTATTTTGTGGACAGATTCTCCCACCTGAGCTGTGGATCTCTGCAGCTCCTCTAGAGTTACCATGGACCTCTTGCTGCATCTCTAATTAATGCTCTCTTTGCCTGGCCTGTCAGGTTTAGGTGGACGGCCATGTCTTGGTAGATTTGCAGTTGTGCCATACTCTACATTTTCTGATGATGATTAAACAGTGCTCCGTGAGATGTTCAAAGCTTGGGATATTATTTTATAACTAACTCTGCTTTAAACTTCTCCACAACTTTATCCCTGACCTGTCCAGTGTGTTCCTTGGCCTGCATGATGCTGTTTGTTCACTAAGGTTCTCTAACAAACCTCCGAAGGCTTCACAGAACAGCTATATTTATATTGAGATGAAATTACACACAGGTGGACTATTTACTAATTAAGTGACTTCTGAAGGCAATTGGTTCCACTCGATTTTAGTTAGGGGTATCAGAGTAAAGGGGGCTGAATACAAATGCACGCCACACTTTTCAGATATCTATTTGTAAAAAAAATTTGAAAACCATTTAAAATTTTTCCTCCCACTGCACAATTATGCGTCATTTTGTGTTGGTCTATCACATAAAATCCCAATAAAATACATTTACGCTTTTGGTTGTAACATGACAAAATGTGGACAATTTCAAGGGGTATGAATACTTTTTCAAGGCACTGTATATCCCAGTGCTTTTGTATGCTCCTATCGGAGTATCTGAGGACTTATCCCTCCAGGGCAATGTCACAGTGGGAGGAGGACGTGCGGGCCCTGACAGAGAATCAGTGGGAGGAAACTTTTCAATAGACCAATATGTGCTCCCTTAATGTCTTACAGAAAGTGTCATAACTATATATTCTACTTCCAGAGGCCCCACCCCTTGAGATATCACGACCAGGGCATGAGTCCGTGACTTCACAGGGGGTGGGGCCTCCAGATAATGTCATCTGATGACCATGCCCCATCGTTATCTAAGACATGCTTGACAGATCAGAGGGACGCAGCATCGGGGGGGGGGGGGGGGGGGGGGGGGGCGGCTTTAGAGGAAGAATAACACCAGACAAGGAAGACAGGAGAAAGAAGTCTACTGTATTTTTTCACACCACACTACTTTTGTGTGGTGAATGGGTAGGGGTACAATGTACCCCTACTCATTCACATGGGGGAGGCCGGGATCTGGGGGCCCCCTTGTTAGAGGCTGCTTCCAGATTCCACTAAGCCCCCCCCCCTCTGCAGACCCCAAAACCACCGGGTAAGTGTTGTCGGGAAGAGGCTCTTGTCCCCAACATGGGGGCGAGTTGCTTTGGGGTGGGCAGAGCCCTCAACATGGGGCAAGCACCGTCCCCCCCCCCCCCCCCCAAACCATACCAGGCCGCATGCCCTCAACATGGGGGTGGGGGGGGGGCAGTGTAGTTCTGCTTTAAGGGTATTATAAACCGTCCCACCTGCATCTAATATGCATTGATCATGTAGTTTCATGGTTTCTTTTCCCCTGCCTAGAGTAGATAATCACATTCCGATATCAGAAGTTCCTGTTTGTTTGAGGCTCGGTTCACACCTAAGACGGATCTGTCTCACAGCAGGGTCCAGTGCATGCTGGTTCACCGTTTCAGGTCCAATTTCAGCCCGAATTTTGGGCTGAATTTGCACCTGGAACGGACCAAAAGATGCAGTGTTTTTCTGCAAAACGCAACTGACCTGCTGCGGAGATATGTGAACCGGCTCCATAGAGAGACAGTCAAAATCTCCTGCTATTGCGAATTGGATGCAGAGATTCCATATCCAATTCGCAATGGTGTGAACCCAGCCTAAAAGCATGAGGCATTGGCATGGCACCACACAGGTTAACTACTTCCTGGACATGCTATAGCTGAATGACAGCTACAGCTCGGTCTTACTTTGCCAGGAGGCCAACATATAACGCCCTCTGCACTCTGTGATCATTGAGTCCTTCGGACTCAGCTGATCACAGATCGGGGTAAAGAGCCAATCACAGCGTCCTTTTACCACGTGATCAGCTGTGTCCAATGACAGCTGATAGCAATGTAAACAGAAGCCAGTTATCAGCATTCCTTTCCTCAAGCTGACAGCGTAGAAAGAGGAGGGGAGAGCCAATAACCGGCTTCTGTTAAAGGGACATCTACACTGATAATCAGGGCACTAATTATAAGTGCAGTCCCACCAGTGCAGCCTCATCAGTACCCATCAGTGAAAGAGGAAAAATTACCTGTTTGCAAAATTTTATAACAAACTATGAAAAATGTTTGGAGTTTTTTTTTTTTTTTTTTTTTTTCAAAATTTTCAGTCTTTTTTGTTTAGCAAAACAAAAAAAAAGTCCAGTGGTGATTAAAAGGAGAGTCCAGCCAAAGCTTGTTTGACTGTACTTCTCCTGCAGACCACAGGAGTGCAGTTCATTTTGCACTCCTGCGACCCGTTTTCAGCAGAGAACGGGCTGAAGTCCTCTCTCTGCTGACATCACAGTGTCGGTCCAGGCTCCACGACATCCCGACAATGGAAGTCTGGATCCGCCAGGTGGCTGGACTGACACCCGACTCAGCCTCTCACCGAGCCGCTGAGACGGCCGCTCCGCCCCTCCACAGCTCAGCACTTCAGTGAGCAAAGAGGAAGAGAGAGCTGTGACTGAGAATAGCAGCTCTCTGCTGACAGAGCTCTGAAACCTGAGTGATCGGCAATGTTCGATCGCTCAGTTTTCAGTGTAGAGGTGGGGGGACAGATGCAGCATCGGACCCATGCTGCATCCACCTGGGTAAGTATTAATCTTAAAAAAAAAAAAAAAAAAGAAGAAAGGATTCCTTTACTTCTCTTTTAAATACCACCAAAAGAAAGCTCTATTTGTGTGAAAAAAGATGCAAAAATTTTTATTTGGGTACAGTGTTGCATGACAAAGTGTTACAGCGCTGAAAATTGGTCTGGGCAGGAAGGAGGTAAAAGTGCCCAGTAGGCAAGTGGTTAATGAATGACATGACCTCTGTCTGTAGTGTGAGAACAGACACGTCCTGTGAAGAAAACTAAACATCCTTAAGCTGCTTTCACACTGTTTTTTTAAAAAAAAAAAAACAAAAAAAAAAAAAAGGCAGAAGAAAAACGCATGACCAAGCAATCGTATGGAACTGTTCAGATGCGGATCCAATGCTTTTTAAAATATTCTTGCTTACTACATTTTTGGTGTATGTTTGGTGCGGTAAAAAAACAAAAACAAAAACAAAAACAAAAAAAAACAAACCACCTCCCTATTGAAATGAATGGAAACGGCAGCAAAAACGTACCCGCGGTAGCATTTTTGGTGTGGTTTTATAATTACATGTCTTTGTTAACAGGTGCAAAATGCACCAGAGATGCAACAAAAACGCACATGCATTTTTACCATGTTTTTGCAACAGAGCAGCGTGAATGTAGCCCAACAATCCATGAGTCTTTTAGACTAGTGCTCTGCAGGTGAGAGCTTAATAGATCTGACACAGGCAGAGCAAGTAACCAAGAGTTCACCATGCAGGAAGAGATGTTTCAGCACATAAGCACTCCCACATTTGTGATGTAACAGAGGAAATGGTGAGGCATGGGCTGCATGGTGCCCAACTCAAAACAAGGTGCCTGTCCTTTTAGTGAATAGGGACAAGCTAGGTGAATGAATACATGGACATAGGGGAATTGATCAGCCATGACACTACACCCTGCAACCACAACAGCACGTGGAATTGAACTACATTAATAGCTGGTTCAAACAACATTTGAGTGTACAATGTTTTAAAGTGTAGCTAAAAGCAAAACCTACATTTAGGGTACTTGCACACTGGGGCAGTTGTCCATTAGCGGTAAAGCAGCGCTTTTTGGCCACTAGTGGGGCGCTTTTAACCCCCGAAGAAAGGGTTAAAAGCACCCGTGTTGCAGCACTTTCGGAAGCGCTGCCCATTCATTTCAATTAGCAGGGGCGGTGTAGGAGCGCTGTATATAGCGTTCCTACGCCACCCAAAAGATGCTACTTGCAGGATTATTTTTCCCATCCCGCAAACGCACCACCATTTGTGCAAGCACTCAGGCCTTCACACTGGGGAGGCATGAGAGGCGCTTTTCAGTCGTGATTTTTAGCGCTAAAACGCCTGAAAAGCGCCTCAGAGTGAAAGGGGTCTTAGTTATAGATGGAGCGAAGGGTAAGCAAACCTTTCAAATTTCAAAATTACCATCTGCACTCCTGCTATGAGATTCAGTCGCTCTATTTGTCTCGGTAAGCATTGTCACAGACTGAAAGCAAGGGAAAAATCCTAAATTTTGAGTTGTCACCAAACACAAGTAAAAGAGGGGAGTCTTTCAATGGAGCCACTTGCTGCAATGTCAGTTATCTAAAGAGGAGGGAAGGAGGGGGGAGGATTCCACTTACTGCCTGTTGTGTCTATGGGACTGGAAGTGAAGGAAAATTTCAGACATAGGCATAACCCTTTTGGGTTTTAACTTTTGCTTACCCTCTCCAGCACCAAACATTTTGGCTTTTTTTTGGGCGGTTGGAAGGAGCGATGAACCCCTTTGTCTGGGCTGGACGACCTGCCAAGGTGGCGAAACGTGTATTGTACCTTTTATTGGGGGTCTGGCGCTTCCAAATTTCCAACCTTATTACTGGGCGGCTGTCCTTTCCATGTGTCCCCACATACACCTCTTTGGAGCAACCCAATGCTGCCCCACTTATACTATCCCCGACCCTTCGCTCTGGGCCAAGAGGGGGATCACCACTCTGAAACATGTGATGGTGGTTGGTAAACTCATGCCCTTTCAGGAATTGAGGTGCTTATATTCGGTGCCTAGACCCTTTGAATTTAGATATTGGCAATTACTGCATGCCATCGGGGCTGTTTCCACAACCGGTGGTCCTTGAATCAGACTCCATTGAGCGCCTTCTGACCTCCAGCATGATGGAAAAACCTTTATCCTCCCTCTACCTGTACCTGACTGTAGACTGTAACCATGACACCAAACCAACTTGTTCATTTGACAAATGGAGAGCAGACATTCCAGCCCTTAAGGAGGACTTTATTTCTTCTTTTGTTCCCTCCACGATAGTGGCTAAAGACAGGTTCATACGACTAAAGTTCCTCCATAGGGCTTATTATACCCCCCCAGCTGGATCCAAGGAGCACTAGATGTAATCTTGAGATAGGAACTTTTTGACATATGGTCTGGTCCTGTCCCAAACTTCACCCATACTGGGAGGTAGTAGTTACAACTCTGAGCGATATATGTGATACAAATGTACCTTTAGACTCTCTTGTTCTACTACAAAGTCATTTGGAAGATACAGAAGGAGATAGATATACTAAGCTTTCCTAACCTTTACTCTGTTTTATGCAAGTCGAGAAATTCTTTTGAGATGGAAACTGATGGAACAACCTACTCGCCATTCATGGATATACTCAGTTGCCTAATGCTATATAGGGGTAGAACTGAGTTATGAGAGCAGACAACGTCCAAGAAAATTTTATAAAGTTTGGTCAAAGTGGATAGATGCATGTGGCTAACTTCTAATGTTAAGATACCTGCTCCTAAGGTTGTGTGTACGTAATCTGGGTGTTCTGTTTCTCCTTGCCTCTTCTCCCTGACATGTGGCTGTGTCTGTGCAGCCGCTGCGACTGCATCCACCTCTATAGGCTGTCTGTGTGCAGCTCGGGGAAGATGCAAGCAGAACAAACCCAACCCTGCACACATAACCAGTGTCAACATCCACCCGAATAAAGCCCAAGAGATAACATCTACATAGATAATCTTATCAATGTTTTAAAACAATGTTGCAACGTACCATTTGCACTTATTAAGGAACATTGAGGAAGCTCATGACATATTCAGGCTCTGACATATGACATATTCAGGCTCTGCTTCCTTCATCGCAGGACTACACAAGGTTGTGTTTTACTGGTCCTCTGCATAATGTTATCCTTTGAGATGGCTGACTCAGTAAAACCAATGCCCTCCTTGCGTGTCGGATTTTGGATCTCAAAGCTCTGTATCTAATACAATAAATATAAGCAAGCGAAATACAGTATCTCACAAAAGTAAGTACACCCCTTACATTTTTATAAATATTTTATTATATCTTTTCATGTGACAACACTGAAGAAATGACACTTTGCTACAATGTAAATTAGTGAGTGTACAGCTTGTATAACAGTGTAAATTTGCTGTCCCCTCAAAATAACTCAACACACAGCCATTAATGTCTAACCAGCTGGCAACAAAAGTGATTACACCCCTAAGTGAAAATGTCCAAATTGGGCCCAAAGTGTCAATATTTTGTGTAGCCACCATTATTTTCCAGCACTGCATTAACCCTCTTGGGCATGGAGTTCACCAGAGCTTCACAGGTTGCCACTGGAGTCCTCTTTCACTCCTCCATGACGACATCATGGAGCTGGTTGATGTTAGAGACCTGTTGCTCCTACACCTTCCATTTGAAGATGTCTTTGTACTCCGCATCTGGTTGCCGCCACACACGCTTGACACCATCTGAACCAAATAAGTTATTTTGGTCTCAGACCACAGGACATGGTTTCAGTAATCCATGTCCTTAGTCTGCTTGTCTACAGTAAACTGTTTGCAGGCTCTCTTGTGCATCATCTTTAGAAGAGGCTTCCTTCTGGGATGACAGCCATGCAGACCAATTTGATGCAGTGTGCGGCGTATGGTCTGAGCACTGACAGGCTGACCCTCCCCCGCCCCTTCAATCTCTGCAGTACTCATACGTCTATTTCCCAAAGACAACCTCTGGATATGACGCTGAGCACGTGCACTCAACTTCTTTGGTCGACCATGGCAAGGCCTGTTCTGAGTGGAACCTTTTCTGTTAAACCACTGTATGGTCTTGGCCACCGTGCTGCAGTTCAGTTTTAGGGTCTTGGCAATCTTTTTATAGCCTAGGCCATCTTTATGTAGAGCAATAATTCTTTTTTTCAGATCCTCAGGGAGTTCTTTGCCATGAGGTGCCATGTTGAAATTCCAGTGACCAGTATGAGAAAATGAGAGCGATAACACCAAATTTAACACACCTGCTCCCCATTCACACCTGAGACCTTGTAACACTAACGAGTCACATGACACCGGGGAGGTAAAATGGCTAATTGGCCCAATTTGGACATTTTCACTTAGGGGTGTACTCACTTTTGTTGAAAGCGGTTTAGACATTAATGGCTGTGTGTTGAGTTATTTTGAGGGGACAGCAAATTTACACTGTTATACAAGCTGTACCCTCACTACTTTGCTACAATGTAAAGTGTAATTTCTTCAGTGTTGTCACACGAAAAGATATAATAAAAGATTTACAAAAATTTGAGGGGTGTACTCACTTTTGTGAGATACTGTGTGCTGAAAATACACTATATTTACTAAGTAAGAAATATAAGGACCTGATGGATGACAATCAGCATAAACCCAACTGAAATAACAGCCTTGGGTGGTCTGCCTCTTTATTTTCTGACAGCATCAGATGTCGTCAATAGAATTCTTAGACAAATAACCATTCATAACAAAAGAAAAGTATATATGCGCACTACGGGTAAACAAAGATAGGCACTAAAAGGTTTTATAGTAAAAAGAACCATGTTCTGTGTCAGAAGGCAGTTAAAATGGGAGTTATAATAAACCTATCAGCAGCTAAGCATATGCTGAAAAAATGCAAAGTAGAGGAATCCGCATCTAGAATTACAAGCAGCGGAAGTTATGAGCAAATCTCCAATTTCCTGTAAATCAAGCTTTTCCCCTCCCCCTTTTTGAGCCCCCCTAACAATCCTTATTATGACAAGCAGTCCCAATGATCAACAGGGAACTTTGGGGAGGTGGGGCCATACTTGACTTTAAATTGTCAAAATTTGAACATAATTTGATCTCAGGATCTCATGTATTTTCCCAGCATATACAGTTAAAAATTGCCCAAGTCCTGCTCTTCCAATCCTAGAACCTGTTGGGCATCAGGAATGAATTTCTAGTGCAGGATCAGCTAATGTGGTGGTGGGCATCTCATAAGAACTGACCACAGAGCATGTGTCATTTTGCCATCTCAATGCAGGAAAAATACAAAACCCTGCATTAAAAAATGGTAAACCCAGAGCGCTCCACTAAGAGCTGCTCCCTGGTCTGCCTAAGAAACCAGATTTGTGCATAATGCTGTCTTCCAGCATTTGGAGTACCTTCAATATACCAAATAAAGAATAGTATAACTGATGCCTTAACTACAGATTACGGCTCCTTTTGCAAACAGACAAACTTGTAAACACCAAAAGAAGCAGGTCTGTGTAATCTGCATTCTACTGGCTTAAATCAGGAGTGTTAAAATGTGCAAATAGCAGCACTGCCCCGATTGGCTCCTGTAACTATTGCGCATTTCAAAAATCACCATATGCTACAACAGTGCTCTTCTGACACCTTGTGGTGGGTCACATTACTGCATGCCAAATGCAGGGCAGGAACAATGTTAAACTTGATATTTCCTTAACAGCTGCCAAAAAAAAGCGATTAAACAAAGTTGCAATTAAAATGTAAAAGAATGTCTAAAAAGAAAAAAAAAGTCTGTAAACATTAAAAGGAGTGTTTTCCAAGTGAATAGGTACAGGTTGTGTAAGTTCCTTGTGATGGGAAAGTCAAACATGATTGGTAATTCGGTGTCATCTTGTGCAGTTTCCAGCAGTTCGTGAGTTAATGAAGCATTTTCTGTACCGTAAACGACAATCATGCAACACCACATACTCCTTGCCGTCTCCAATCAAAGGTGAGAATCTCCCAGCAGTCTATATGAAGGTGGAGTCCATTGCACTGGTCTCAGGATTACTCCGAGCTCGCGCTTCAAAAAGCTGCTTGATTAAAGCTGATTTTTCCTGCTCCAGTTGAGTGATGCGGTCACTTTTATCAGACACCTCCTATACACACAAATACAGACATATTAAAAGGACATGAGAACTATGTTAAACCAATAATTGTAAATTATAGAAGCAGTGAAGATACATTCCAGGTATGGATATTTTATACATCAGTTTTATTAGTCCAAGCTGGACCAATGTAACGAACAGTATATACTAAACCTGGCCAATGACCCTGCAAACTGGAAATCACTGAAGTAGACACCGCTACTCCGGAGATCTCCTATTTATTCTGGGTCCTGTGCTGAGTGGCTGGCCTGACGCATTCTGAACACAGAGGTCAGCCTCTTGGCATGGGCGCCATTCCGAGAATGCTTTGCATGATCTGAATGAATGCAAAGCGTTCTCTAATTGGACAAGGTAGATGGGCAGGGCAGTGATGTCACATTCTCCACCTTGTCCAATCAGATAACACTTTGCATTCATTCTGAAAATGCAAAGCATTCCCCGAGTGGCGCCCATGCCAAGTGGCCAAACTCCTGTGTGCACAACGCAGCACGGTAGCTGCTTAGCACAGGACCTGCAAGCAAGTGGAAATTACTGGAGTAGTGTTTCCAAGCTGGACTAATATAACTATATATAAAAGATATCCCTACCTGGAAGGCCTATTTAAAAAAACAACTTTACAGCTCATTACTATGGAGTGGAGCACAAATGATTTCCCTAAGATCTGGAAAGCCATTTAAACCCATGCTGTCCCCTCTGCCCTGATCTACTTCTTAGCAAGCCGCGGACACCGGTACTCCTAATGCCGCGTACACACAAGCGGACTTTTCAACCGGACTGGTCCGACGGTCTATCCGACGGACTTTCCTAACGAACGGACTTGCCTACACACGATCACACCAAAGTCCGACGGATTCGTACGTGATGACGTACGACCGGACTAAAATAAGGAAGTTGATAGCCAGTAGCTGCCCTAGCGGAAAGTCCGCTTGTGTGTACGCATAACAGCTTAGAACCTTAAGTGCCCAAAGCTGAGAATTGTAAGGTTAATTTAGATTAGTGCAGGCTGGTAATCAACGGTTACCAATCTCCTCTTGATCTCCATGATGAATACCCTGGGGAAAAACACCATATTGGGAGCCTGTCATCTAATACATATGGTTATGTTTAAATGTACACCACCAAGTAAATTCCTATGGGTGCCACTCCAGTATCATCTAGTTGACAAGAGGACCTGAGAGACATCCCAGAACACACCTTAGAATCAAATTGCAGGAGGAGCTAAAGTCTCTGGATGGACAATAGAAAGTCCATGACCACCTGCTGCCTCTTCAGCCCCACCAGATCCCATAAACATAGGACAAACATGAGGTATTCACTCACCTTTGTGAGTAAATGATTCTGCTCCTTTAACATATTTACAGTTTGCTGCTGGCCAGATACAGTGGCGGCATTGGTCACAGGCGACGAGTGGTTACCAGTCTGTCAATGAAGGTAGAAACATTATTAAACTAGAAGGGAAACAGATGAAGGCCATGGTCAAGACCAAAGAGCTGTATACATACATACGTACAGTATCTTACAAAAGTGAGTACACCCCTCACATTTTTGTAAATATTTTATATCATCTTTTCATGTGACACAAAAAAATGACACTTTGCTACAATGTAAAGTACTGAGTGTACAGCTTGTATAACAGTGTAGATTTGCTGTCCCCTCAAAATAACTCAACACACAGCCATTAACGTCGAAGCCACTGGCAACCAAAGTGAGTACACCCCTAAGTGAAAATGTCCAAATTGGGCCCAATTAGCCATTTTACCTCCCTGATGTCATGTGACTCGTTAGTGTTACAAGGTCTCAGGTGTAAATGGGGAGCAGGTGTGTTAAAATTGGTGTTATCACTCTCACTCTCTCATACTGGTCACTGGAAGTTCAAAATGGCACCTTGCAAAGAACTGTGAGGATATGAAAAAAATCAAATTGAATGAATGAATGAATTGTTGCTCTACATCAAGATATGGCCTAGGCTATAAGAAGATTGCCAAGACCCTGAAACTGAGCTGCAGCATGGTGGCCAAGACCATACAGTGGTTTAACAGGACAGGTTCTACTCAGAACAAGCCTCGCCCATGGTCAAACAAAGAAGTTGAGTGCAAGTGCTCAGCGTCATATCCAGAAATTGTCTTTGGGAAATAGACGTATGAGTGCTGCCAGCATTGCTGCAGAGGTTGAAGGGGCGGAGGGTCAGCCTGTCAGTACTCAGACTATACACCACACACTGCATCAAATTGGTCTGCATGGCTGTCATCCCAGAAGGAAGCCTCTTCTAAAAAAGGTGATGCACAAGAAAGCCCGCAAACAGTATGCTGAAGACAAGCAGACTGAGGACATGGATTACCAGAACCATGTCCTGTGGTCTGATGAGACCAAGATAAACTTATTTGGCTCAGATGGTTTCAAGCGTGTGTGGTGGCAACCAGGTGAGGAGCACAAAGACAAGTGTGTCTTGCCTACAGTCAAGCATGGCGGTGGGAATATCATGGTCTGGGGCTGCATGAGCGCTGCCGGCACTGGGGATCTACAGTTCATTGAGGGAACCATGAATGCCAACATGTACTGTGACATACTGAAGCAGAGCATGATCCCCTCCCTTCGGAGACTGGGCCACAGGGCAGTAATGCAACAGAATAACACCACCAAACACACCTCCAAAACGACCACTGCCTTGCTAATGAAGCTGAGGGACTGGCCAAGCATGTCTCCAGACCTAAACCCTATTAAGCATCTGTAGGGCATCCTCAAATGGAAGGTGGAGGAGCGCAAGGTAAACCAAGGGTTTAAATAGAAGCTTCAGATGGAACACCAAAAGGCTCACAGGGTCTCCCAATTAGTCTGTCTTGTGTTCCATAACACCATTGGAATGAACCTCATCCAGGCATGTATTCCACACTGGGAATGTGCAGTGGGGCTGTATAGTGATCTTCCATGATGCCAGACCAGTTCTGTGCTATGCAGCGTGAGGGGGGGGAGGGGGGGGGGGGGAGAGACGCATGTGTGCGGCAGGAGAGCCGGGCTGTAAGACACGCGTGAAATGGGAGAAGTGAATGTTTGCGTGCAAGTTTGCCCGAGCTGTTTTTTTTTTTCTATTGTGAAAACGTTGCCATAATGTTTTTATACTTTTGGTGAAGGTTCTGTTCATTTTGGCTCATTAGCCAGCTGTAACGTTTCTACATGCTTTTTTTTTTGCATCAATTCATTTTTTTTTGTACTCATACCGCAGTGTGGTCCATCTGAAGCTTCAATTTAAACCCTAGGTTTATCTTTTTTGTTTGCATGCCTCTCATGGCTTCAGGAACTCCAGCTATATCCAAGCTGAGCTGGTAGTGTACCCATTACACTCAGTCAGCGTTGATCTCCCCGCAGTTATATTTATTTTTTGGAAGAGCGTAAGGTCTCTAACATCCACCAGCTCTGTGATGTCATCATGGAGGAGTGGAAGAGGACTCCAGTGGAAACCTGTGAAGCTCTGGTGAACTCCATGCCCAAGAGGGTTAAGGCAATGCTGGAAAATAATGGTGGCCACACAAAATATTGACCAATTGGGCCCAATTTGGACATTTTCACTTAGGGGTGTACTCACTTTTGTTGCCAGCGGTTTAGACATTAATGGCTGTGTTGAGTTATTTTGAGGGGACAGCAAATGTACACTGTTATACAAGCTGTACACTCACTACTTTACATTGTAGCAAAGTGTCATTTCTTCAGTGTTGTCACATGAAAAGATATAATAAAATATTTACAAAAATGTGAGATACTCTATACACTGTTTTAACTGACAAAATATTTGTGATGGTTAACAACGCATGTGAGCTTCAAGTTGAGCTTAAAGAAACTAAAAAAAAAAACAAAAAAAAAAAAACACCTAAAAATAGTAAATATACTTAAAGGGGTTGTTAAGGTTATCTTAATGCATTCTATGCATTAACCAATTCAGCCCCGGAAGGAGTTACCCACTTCTTGACCAAGCCATATTTTGCAATACGGCACTGCGTTATTTTAACTACTTCAGTCCCGGAAGAATTTGCCCCCTTCCTGACCAGAGCACTTTTTGCAATACGGCACTGCGTCACTTTAACTGACAACTGCGTGGTTGTGCGATGTTGCACCCAAACAAAATTGACTTGCTTTTTTTCCCCACAAATAGAGCTTTCTTTTGGTGGTATTTGATCACTTCTGCGTTTTTTATTTTTAACGCTATAAACAAAAAAAGAGCAGCAATTTTGAAAAAAAAAAAAAAATACAAAAAAACAATATTTTTTACTTTTTGCTATAATAAATACCCCCAAAAAATATGTTTTCTTCTACATATTTTTGGTAAAAAACAAAAAAAAACCCCCCCGCAATAAGCGTATATTGATTGGTTTGCACAAAAGTTATAGATTTATGCCATTTTTATTATTATTATTAGTAATGCTGGCGATCTGCAATTTTTATCGTGACTGTGACATTATGGCGGACACATCAGACAATTTTGACACATTTTTGGGACCATTGGCATTAATACAGCAAATCAATGCTATAAAATTGTATGGATTACAGTAAAAATGTAATTGGCAGTGATGAGGTTAACACTAGGGAGTGCTTGAGGGGTTAACTGTGTTCCCTGGGAGGTGATTCTAACTGAAGGGGGAGGGGACTGACTGGAGGAAGTGACAGATCATGGTCCCTAGCTAATAGGAACACACGATCTGTCACTCCTGTCAGAATAGGGACGTGACATTATGGCGGACACATCGGACACCCTTGTCATTTATACAAAGATCGGTGCTATAAAAATGCACCGATTACTGTATAAATGACACTGGCAGTGAAGGAGTTAAACACTAGGGGGCGATCAAGGGGTTAAGTGTGTCCTAGGGAGTGATTCTAACTGTGGGGGGAGGGGCTACCTAGGACATGACAGCGATTACTGCTCCCGGTAGATCTGTCTTGTCACTAGGCAGAACAGGGAAAGGTCTTATTTACATAGGCATCTCCCCCCGTTCTGCTGCTCCGTGACACGATCGTGAGCCCCCGGTGGACATAGAGTCCGTGGGTCCCGCGGGCACAGAGTACGTGCCCACGATGACGCTTATTAAAAGGGGACGTACCATTTGCGCAGCTGTGCCATTGTGCCAACGTATATCGTCGTGCACTGGTCAGCAAGCGGTTAACCGACAATTGCGCAGTCGTGCGACACTGTACCCAAATAAAATTGATGTCCTTTTTCCCCCACAAATAGAGCTTTCTTTTGATGACAAACAAAAAAAACAGAGACAATTTTGACAAAAAAAAATTAATATTTTTTACTTTCTGCTTTAAAACATATCCAATAAAAAAAAACAAAAACAAATTTCTTCATCAGTTTAGGCCAATATGTATTCTGCTACATATTTTTGGTAAAAAAACCCCAATAAGCGTATATTGGTTTGTGCAAAAGTTACAGCGTCTACAAAATAGGGGATAGATTTATGGCATCTTTATTACTAGTATTGGCAGTGATCGGCGATTTTTAGCGGGACTGCGACATTGTGGCAGACAGATCAGACACCTAGCTGACATTTTTTTTTACCCTTTTTGGGGAACCAGTGACATTATTACAGTGATCAGTGCTAAAAATATGCATTGACATTGTACTAATGCCACTGGCAGGGAAGGGGTTAACATCAGGGGAGATCAAAGGGTTAACTGTGTTCCCTCAGTGTGTTTACTAACTGTATGGGGGATGGGCTGTTTGGGACAACACACAAATCCATCATCTTGCATAGCAGAAAGACAGGATCTCTGTGTGATCCTGTCAGAATGGAGATCTGCCTTGTTTACACAGGCAGATCCCCGTTCTGCCACTGTGGGGAATGATCGCAGGCGGCGGACAGAGTCCGCTGGACTCGCTAATTGGCTCCCCCGCTGGCCACAGAACGCCGTGTATGAGCCTGACATACACCTACAGCGATTTGCGCAGCTGAGCCAACCTGTTGCAGAATAACTGTGGCCGCTGGTCGGCAAGCGGTTAAGATAAAAAGCCTTTTGTGTGCAGCAGTCCCGCTAACACTTACCTGAGGACCCTCTCTGTCCAGTGAGTGTCTCAGCCCTCTGAGATTCTCCCTCCCGATTGGCTGAGACACTGCAGTGACACCATTGGCTGTCGCTGCTGTCAAAGTCATCTAGCCAATCAGGGGAGAGAGGGGGTGGGTCCGGGTCAGGGCTCCATGTCTGAATGGACACCGGGAGCTGTGACTCAGCTCGGTTGCCCCCATAGCAAGCAGCTTGCTGTGGGGGCAATGAACAGGAGGGAGGTGCCAGGATCACAGAAGAGGGACCCAAGAAGAGGAGGATTCAGGCTGCTCTGTGCAAATTCACTGCAACAGAGGATGTAAGCATAACATGTTTGTTATTTTTATGGGAAAAAAAAAGAAGACTTTATAATCACTTTAACCGCTTCCCAACCAACCGCCGCAGTTATACTACGCATACTTATAATGTCGCAGTCACGATAAAAAAAAAAAAAAAAAAATGCAGATCGCCGCCATTACTAGTAAAAAAAAAAATTTTTAAAAATAATAAAACTGCTATAAAACTATCCCCTATTTTGCAGACGCTATAACTTTTGCGCAAACCAATCATACGTTTATTGCGATTTTTTTTTACCAATAATATGTAGAAGAATACATATCGGTCTAAACTGAGGAAAAAAAATACTTTTTTTAATATATTTTTTGGGGATATTATAGCAAAAAGTAAAAAATAATGCGTTTTTTCAAAATTGTTGCTCTTTTTTTGTTTATAGCGCAAAAAATAAAAACCGCAGAGGCGATCAAATACCACCAAAGAAAGCTCTATTGGGGGGGGGGGAGGACGTCAATTTTGTTACAACGTCGCACGACCGCGCAATTGTCAGTTAAAGTGACGCAGGGCTGAAATCGCAAAAAGTGCTCTGGTCAGGAAGGGGGTAAATTCTTTCGGGGCTGAAGTGGTTAAAGTGGAACTGAATGTATTTTAACCTCAAGAAGGTTTTACCCACTTCATGATCAGGGTATTTTTTTCTTGCTATTCAGCACTGGGCTACTTTAACTGGTAATTGCGCAGTCATGCAACACTGTAGCCAAAATAAATTTATATCATTTTTTCCACACAAATACAGCTTTCTTTTGCTGGGATTTAATCACATGCATGCAAAGTTCAAGTGATTGTGAAGGTACATGTAAAAAAACAAAAAAAAAAACAAATAAAAAACCAACACATGTCTATACTTACCTGCTCTGCGCAATGGAATTGCAGAGCGGCCGCAAACCTCGTTTTGGGTCCCCAGCCGACGCTCCTGGTTCCTCCCCTCTGTCCAGTCCCCCCATTGGAAGTGGCACTCGTGCATGCTCGTACCCGAGCCCCGTTGCTGTGTCCATTGACATACAGCAGGACTCGGCTCTGACCACCCCCCCCCGCTCACTCGTCACTTTCTTTGATTGACAGCACTGGGAGCCAATAGCTTCTGGTGCCCCAACAAAAAACAGTGAGACCCAGAAGTGAGGGGAGAGAAGAGCTGCAGACGTGCAGGGCACTGGATCGAATGAGGGCTCAGGTAAGTAAAATTGGGGGTGAAGGGGGATACCGACACCTAAACATTTTTTACGTTAATGCAAGGAATGCATTAAAAAGGTAAAAAATATTTAGGCTTCACAACCACACAACCACTTTCAGCTTACAATCGCTGGTACAGTCCCTGTGTGCTGGGATGATTGACTCTTGTGAATGCCCAGGAGTTGTGCCATCCTGCACTGGCTAATGGGGGTGCCTGAAGACAGGCACTTGGAGAGAAGATGGCAGGACCAGGGAGGGACCCAGACCATTAGAGAGGAGGTAAGTAAAGTGCCTCTAGTTCCACTTTAACCTACCCCATATTAAAAGTATCACTAAAGGCAAATTATTTATTTTTCTTATCTTTGGATAAGAGTGGAGAGGGATTAGGCACCTGTCAGGTTTTATTGCCATTTGTGCCCCTTGTTAGAGAGATTCAACCCCCCCTCCCCATGTTTATTTGTTATGTTTACCATTACTGAAAGTAAAAGATCGGTGTGCCGATGCTCGTGGCCGACGGTCGCGATGACCACCGGCCACGAGCGATCGCGGGCATGAGAGGCAGAACACGGAAGTGTGTGTGTGTGTAAACACGCGAATTCCTGTTCTGTTCTCAGAGGAGTGACAGATCGTGTGTTCCTAATATCTAGGAACCACGATCCATCACTTCCTCTAGTCAGTCCCCTCCCCCTTCAGAAACACTAACTAGGGAACATAGTAAACCCCTTGATCGCTGTGACAGACCTAGCTGGGACAGAGGCAGTTGGAGAGGACTGAATGCAAGCCTGTTGCCTTTTGATTATGGGCCCTAGCATTTGGGGGAATGGTGCTCTCTGTGAGCTGTATGCCTGGGGACCCTGGGGTTGGTGTTACTTTGGATTCAGCTCCATGTCCCCCCAAAACACACAGACTCTGGGAACCCTTTATATGCCATATTAGAATGAGAAGACTGAATTATACTGTTGGGACACATCCTGTGAGGAGATGCTGGTGTCATCCACTCCAACTACCTGTGTTTATGTTAATTGAATGAGCTGATCACATTGTCCTCTATACAATGTAGGAGATGGGACGACTCCTATTGGAGCTGCTGCTATTGTGAGAAGGTGTCCTGTGATAATTAACTCAGTCTGGGCAAAAGGTCATGTCTCAATCACCTAGGCTGTATAAAGGATTAGTTAATTAGCTCATGTTAATTAGGTTAATTAGGTTACAGTTTTATTGTTAGAGGAGGTTCCAACGGCATATAAAGTCTTGTAATTTTGATTCTAAATAAAGTGAGTTCATGGTAGCAACAAGCAAGTGTCGCCTTGTTTTGTGCTCAGAGCAGTTGGAATATCTGATATCTGTATACAGACTGGGAGGAAGTGGTATATGACGGAAGCACTCAAGCGGAGTGTGGGACGTTCCGTGACAATTGCCCCCTAGTGTTAACCCCTTCACTGCCAGTGACATTTTTACAGTAATCAGTGCATTTTTATAGTACTGATCGCTGTATAAATACTAATGGTCCTGCAATTTTTTTTATCAAGAATATGTAGAAAAATACATATCGGCCTAAACTGAGGAAAAATGTGTTTTTTAAAAAAAAATAATGGGGATATTTACTATAGCAAAAAGTACAAAATATTGTGTATTTTTCTAAATTGTCGCTTTTTTTTGTTTATAGCCAAAAAATAAAAACCGCAGAGGCGATCAAATACCATCAAAAGAAAGCTCCATTTGTGGGAAAAAAAAGGACGTCAATTTTGTTTGGGTACAGCGTGGGGAGATACCAAGAAATGCAAATTTCCCAACTCTCTCAAGAAAAGGCTCCAGCACAGAGCATCTTTTTAACATATCCTGAGATCTTATCAGAAGGACCAGGACTTCACCCTTGTCTAAGCATTCTGGGCAGAGGCTGAGGGTAAGGTAAGTATTTTTTAGTACATTTTTTTCCCCCACCGGATTTTTTTCCTTACTGCAGTAATTTATTATGGGGTGGGGTAATATATGAAGTGGACCTTGCTTTTTAGTATAATGCCAACTTTATTAAGCCTATATAATGAAGCAGAATGAACTCACCCTGGAAGGAGAAAGGAGATCACTCAGGCACCGGTTCACTTCCTGCAGTCTGGTCAGCAAATTATTTGGGGGTCCTCCTGGTTGGGCATCACTGAAGAATTCCTGGAGAGAGACAGACTGAAAAAATGAAAAAGCAGCATCTACAATGCAACAAAAAGGATTTGTGGCATCACTACAGAAATGCAAACTTGTGAAGACATATGGGGGCTGAAAACACTGACGTTCTCAAAATGCCAACTGGCTGGCTCTCTTGCAGTTGTGCCCTAAAGCAAGCTGCATTTTTCCTATTGACAGAGATCCCATCAAGCGTATCTAAACCCCAAAAAAACATATTGCAGCTTACCATTCCTTAAACTGGCTGCCTTTGTTTGTTTTTTTTTTTTTTTTTTTTAAACTTTCTTCCTTTATTTTCACCTGGTAATCCTGCCAGTAACAAGCTTCCTGTTTTAAGGAGACAACACTCACTGTACTGGACCTATGGAGAAGCAATGTTGTCACCCTAGGACAGGATGTTATGAGTAAAGAACAAACCACCTTCTCATCTCAATATCACATGGGGGGTGTTTTGTAGTCCTGACACTTCCTGATAACATTGTTTGAAAATAATGCAGCAGAGTACACAAGACAACATTGGATTTTTGGTATAATCACTTTATTTGTATTCTAAAAATAAAATCAAAAACTTTGTTATATCTTACACAGACCAAAAAAAACAGCAAATAGGAGAAGTTCATATTAGGCTGTACCTAAAGCAATTTTTAAATTTTTCGTTTGTAAGTGGGAAGGGGTAAAATACTTTTCAGGGTATTTTTGTGGTCTATGTCCTATGGAGAATATTCCTCCACACTTCCTGTACCAGAGAAAAGAAAAGAGAGGAAATCTCTAGAGTTACCAGACTAGGTGTCCCACTGGAAGATTTCCCCTTTATTCCTGTCCTGGTGACAAGTGTAGAGGTTTGGCTTTCCCATACCTCTGTGCCCCAGTAACAATTTTCATCACAACAAAATAGAAAAGGTGAAATTTCCCCACGGACAGCAATAGGAATCCAGATGTGCAAGGAGGAAAGCACATAGAGTAGAATGTATGAAGTCTAGATTTCATTTTATTTAGAATCTTGTATCAAAGTTTTTGGGGATTCAAAAGGCCCCTTTTTGGTGAGGTGTGGACTTCCCTCCCCAACTACTCTACCTTACTTCTTCCCCTTACCCTTTCCTTCGCTCTGTCCACCATTTGTACTATCCTTGTGTAGAAATCCTGCAAATTAAAGGGGTTGTAAAGCCTTAAGGTTTTTCCATCTTAATGCATTAAGGAGAAAAACCTTCTGTGCTGCACCTGCCCCCCAGTGCCCCCCGGTCAGCAGAACTAGTGTCACCATTGGAACTGGTGCCCCATAATGGTAAAACAGGAGAAATAGAGAGCAAATCTTCTAATGGGAGCACAGACAATAAAACCGACAGTGGCAGGGGGTCTAATCCCTCTCTATTCTATACAAAACAAAAAAAACAAAAAAAACAAAAAAAAAAAAACACAAAAAAAGTTTTGCCTTTAGTTATAGGTTAAAGAGGAAGTAAACCCTGATGGCTTTTACTTCCTCTTTTGTTCCCCAAAATGCCTGCAAATTAAAAGCATAATGGGCTAGTATGCATTGCATACTAGCCCATTATATGACACTTACCTACAAACAAAGCCCGCACTGTACCCTGTGCAGGCCGCGTCCATCTTCGACCCTCTTCCTTCCGGGCCACGAACTTCGGATCTGTGACTGGCCGGAGTCGCGTGACGTCACTCCCTCGTGGGAGGAGTCAGTCACGGCACATGCTGGGGGAAGAGACGGCCCGGTTGTCCGTTTCTTCACAGCACATGCGCCAATTACATCAGCGCACTACAAGTTAAATATCTCCTAAACAGCGCACGTTTAGGAGATGTTTCCACTATCTATAGGCAAGCCTTATTATACCCTGTTTCCCCGAAAATAAGACCTAGCGTGATTGTCGGTGATGGCTGTAATATAAGCCCTACCCCCCAAATAAGCCCTAGTTAAAGTCCTTGTAAGTCTTATTTTCAGGGTAGGGCTTATTTTCGGGGAAACAGGGTAGGGCTTATTTGGGGGGTAGGGCTTATATTGCAGTCATCACCGACAATCACGCTAGGTCTTATTTTCGGGGAAACAGGGTAGGTTTACCTATAGATAAGACAAACAAAAGGGTTTACAACCACTTTAAAGTAGAACTATAGGCAAAAAAATTCTCTTCATTCTGGATAGAGTAAGGGAGGGTGTTTATTCTTACCATCTGTGTCCTGTTGGGAAGATTTCCCTTCACTTCCTGTCCCAAACAGGAAGTGAGAAGAAATCCCCGCAAATTAAGTGAATCCCTTGGGGCTCCCCGGGCCACCAGAACTAGTGTCTACATTGGAAGATTTCCCCCTCTAATACACTTCTGGGGACAACCCAACATTTGGGATTTTCTTTTACTTTCACTTTCAATGATAATGGTAAAACAGGACAAATAGAGAGGAGGAATCACCATAACTGCAGCAATAAAAACCTGACAGGGGTCCTAAACCCTCTCCACTCCAGTCAGATAAAAAAAAAAAGTTTTGATTTTAGGTATTTGTAAAAAAAAGTGTAACTGTAGTCACAGGAACATCATGTTGCTTACAGATGGTCTTATAGGCTTTACCAACGGCATGCTGGTCTAGAATTTTCTTTCTGATCTCCTCAAACATTGTCCTTTGCCTTCTCTGGTCTATGTCCAGTATTTATCAAAACATGAAGGTCCACTCAGCAAGCAAGTACTGTTTGTGTTTCTGGAGTGGTGTAGAGCTGTGTGTGGTCTGTGTTACTCAATAGAGACACAGGAGCTGCACTGGCTCACCCGTGTTTGACAAGCATGCAATGACAGGTGCATGGCCATAAACACACACCCTCTGCATTCCGAGTAGTGCGACCATCTGCATCCCTATCAAACTCGGAGGTGCCAGAGAGACCACATAGCTGCTGTATCTCCATTGACTAACATACGGGGCCTACATGCAGCTCTATGCTGCGCCAGATGTGTAAGTGAATGGCTCTTACACGCTGTATGGGCCTCTCTGCCCATGTGAATGAGCCCTTGGGTAATAAAGCGTATGCAGGACAGGCTCTGGCAGACAAAGGGGTTTTGCTGCATTTATTAGATGACCTGTTTTATTCACCTACCTTCTTTCCCAAATTCCTTTGCTGCTCTTGCACAGTATGCATATGCTGGAGGTACCAGTCCCGAGCCTTCTCCATCATCTCCAAACCTTGAAGAAGTAGATCCTTCTCATGTTCTAGCTCCTTCATCCTTTTGAGCTGTAGACACAAACATTTGCTCTTTATTGGCATTGCAAGCTACTTATCTATCAAAGGGCACAGAGTTTAAAAATCGATCACAAAACACAACATCTGTGACTGCCAGGCACATAAATACAGCCATTTTGACATACGGTCCTTTGCGCCTTGGACCTGAATGCTGGTGAATGACCTTGGACCAGATAGTGAAGGTCTGACAGATGAACATGGCAGCAGTGGCAGGGCAGAGGGCAGAACCTGTGAGGACGAATATAGAATGGGCTTTTAGCCCTGCCAAATGCAACAAATAGGGATGGGCCGCAAGCACCTTATTTGGACATGGCTGGGGTGCGTAGGTGCAGCATTTACAGGGTTTAAAAAGGAGAAGTCCAGCCTGAGCCCGTAAGCTGGGCTTCTCCTATGGGTAACATGAGTGCAACTAATTTTGCACTCCTGTGACCCGTTTTCAGCAGGTGCCTGGACTGATGCCCGTCTCAGCCTCTCAGTGAGCTGCTGAGAGCCTGAGATGGCCGCTCCCCGCCCCTCCACAGCTCAGCGGACCAATGAGCGAGGAGGAGCAGAGAGGAGAGCTGCTGATTGACAGTCAGCAGCTCTCCGCTGAAGGAGCTGAGAGAACTGAGCTATTGGCAGTGCTCAATCACTCGGTTCTCAGTGCAGAGGCGCCGGGTGACAGATGCAGCATCGGAACTAGGTAAGTATGAATGGGCAAAAAAAAGAAAAAAAAGAAAAAAAACAAAACCCTTCTCTTTTATACTGCAGGACTGCTGCCCTTGTGTTTATAATCCAATATAGTAGGTAACGAAGTGAGGGGATCGCCTGCAAGAGGTACGCCTAATGCCTGGTACACACATGAGATTATCGGACGAATGACCATCCGTTTTTTTTTTTTTTTTTTTGCATGCTAATCTCAGATCAAACCTGAAGAGTTTACTAAAGTCACAAAAATTCTCGTACGACAAAATAAAATAAATAGATAAAATTGGACGTGGTGTCATGTGTTGTAGTGTATTTGTATTGCATTTTCGAACGACAGCTGATTAAATGAAAACCATACAATCTGGCGTCGTACGAAAACATTTTTCCTGCATGTCCGATCAAATAAAAAAAAAAAAAAAAAAAAAAAAAAAAATCAGATGAACTGTCCTGATGGGCTTTTGAAAGCTGTGTACTAACGAA
Source organism: Aquarana catesbeiana (assembly GCF_042186555.1). Taxonomy (NCBI): domain Eukaryota; kingdom Metazoa; phylum Chordata; class Amphibia; order Anura; family Ranidae; genus Aquarana; species Aquarana catesbeiana. The sequence continues at coordinate 232,046,690 of NC_133332.1, read as the reverse complement.
CAGATTATCGTACGATCGCTCCAAAATCTGTATTTTTGTACGATTTTCTGATCATGTATATGGGGCTTAAATCTCCACTGCAAGAGGCACCCCTAAATCCGCTGGAGTACTGTTGCTGAAAGGCAATAGGGAACCCAGGAGAACGTCCAGAGGATCAAGGGGTTGATGTATATAGAGGAGATGGCAGGAAGGTACCAAGTTTCACACGCACTGGAAAAACGTCGAGCACAAGGTGCAGTACGACCCCCAAGAGATTTAAGCAGAAGTAGTAGGGACAAGGAGCCTGCGCAGCTGCAGAAAGGACTGCTCAAGTGCCAATTTCAACTATGGTGCAGCTCCCCTTTCTGCCACCAACTGTGGGACCAAAAATATTGCAGCCAGAGCCTGACAAATTGTCCCCTTACGGCAAGCCTGGGACAGACAAGCACCAGAAAGTCACTGGACTCGAGCACAAAAGCCTTACTCACTACAGCTGAAGTCCATAGAAGGCCCTGCCGATCCCACAAAGGATAGAGAAGCAGGATCCAAGGAATGTGCCATTCCCAGCTGGAGCTCTAGCCTTGGAGAAGTGATGGATTATTAAAGCCAAACTTATACTTAATAAAAAAAATTTTTAAAAAGCTGGCGGACACTAACAAATTTAACTGGCTATTAAAGCCTAAAGTTTAGCTAAAAACACAAAGAAAAATCAGCACAAGGGACATAACTTAGTTTGTATGATGTGTCCCTTGTGTTGATTCTTCTTGTTTTAAAAAAAAATCTGCATCTTTATAGAAATTTAGGGTAGAAAAGACGAAGATTTCAACAGAAAGGAGAATAACTGGCACAAAGGACACATCATACTTACCAAGGTATGTCCCTTGTGCTGATCTTTCTCTTTGTGTTTTTAGCTAAACTTAGACTTCAAAGTGGAACTTCACCCTAAAAGGGACGTTCCGCTTTTTGTAATATTCCTAATATTTTTGGCAATTATATTTTTTTTGGGGGGGGGGGCGGAAGAACGGGTACCCATTTCTAGTATGTACCTGTTATTACTTCTTCTGGGATCACCAAAAGTGCGCACTCCCACCTCCTGGGACCTGTGCTGCGGGTCCATTCACAAAGTGCAGCGCAACTCACACATGCACAGTAGGTAGCCAGCTGTGTAGCCCCACATCCCAAAAAATGGTGGCTCTGGGGACCCGAAGCTTGACTTTGGGTGAGAACAGCGCTGAATCCTGGGACAGGTAAGTGTCCTTTTATTACAAATATTAAGTATTTGTAGCTGCTGACTTAACTTTTTGTTAACTGACTTAAGATCCTCTTTAACCTTGTATATATACCTCTTTGGTTACTTGTATACATATTTTCAGAATTATCATACACCTGATCTGGCCAAAAAAAAAAAAAAATGAATAAAAATGGGCAGACTCGATGGATTACTCAGTCTTTTTCTGCCGTCACTTTTCTATGTTTCTAAGCAGACTAGCAAACCTAACAGATCTGCTCTTCTATTGGAGAATTAGACCCTGTAAACACCGGAGCAATTTGTTAGGTGATCTGACAGGTCAAATCACCTGATAAGTCGCACCCTATTGTTGGCAATGAGACCGTTCATATTACTTTGTGTGGCCGCATCAATTCGAAAAACTAGTTCTTGCACTACCTTTGGCGATTTTAAGTGCGACTTCCATAGACATCTGTACATGAAGCCACACAGATGTTTTCCATGTCGCACCAAGATGCGGCTTTAAAATTGTGCGATTTCAGATGAAGTCACATGATTTCAAAGCCACATTCAATGTGAACGAGGACTTAGGTTTTATACACACTGCGGATTTTGTAAACTCTACTTGGAGGAGAACGGCGGCTTCAAATATGCACCTAAGCCACGTTTAGGCGTGTCAAGTGCTTTGATTTAGTTTATCATTGGCCAGAATATACATTTATTCATGCCATTGAAATGAAAAATGCTCAAGCGCTAAACATGCCAAGCGCTTAGGCACGTTTAGATGCATTGGGCGTTATTTCTGCTTAAAAGCCCCTCTCCTGAACGCGATTTTGGTGCATTAAGATTTCTGGCGCATGTACGGCACCACCAGCAGCCTATACACTATGGTACACGCTATAATGAGTTTACGTTGTTTGTCCACCCGCTACTATCCAACAACATGGCCGCCTCTTTCTTACCTGGTATTCTGTGAAAACAAGCAACTAGTTGTGCACCGTAGTGTATAGGCTGCAGGTGTGTGAAAACAGCAACTTGTCCAAATCTCCAATCCTTGCTGCTGCAGAGCCACCGGAAGTGCTGTGGTTGGAGATTTTGGCGAGTTGGAGTTTGCATGGGAGTGACATCATTGCGGCTCCGGCCAATCACATAGCAGGAGCTCGCGAACCCGGAAGACACACAAGGGGAACATTGTCAGCCTTCTCAGAGGTGACTTTACAGCGCTGGAGGGCTTCGTTCCAAGGTGAGTATTTTATAATGTGCTAGTATGCAATGCATACTAGCGCATTATGCCATCGCCGGGGTTTTTTTTTTTTTTTAACATATGGGGTTTACAACAACTTTAAAAAGCAGATTGTGGGCGGATGAGAAGGGGAAAACCAGAAAAGTACCCAGCACTTTGTAATGGAGAATTTGACTTTCCCTTTCCATGTGTGAGGAATGCAGATCTAAGTCAATGACCCAAAAGCATTAAGTGACCCCTCCACTAATTGTTTCCTTGCTTCCTCCTCTCCTCAGGGATCCCATCAGTCAGGATTTTGTGATGCGCATGGATGAGTGAATCAGTCATTCGCATGCAAAGAGACCACTGAAAGGCAAATTGAGCTATTTCCTTATGCACAATGCTGGCCCAATGCTCCGTCTCTAGAGGCCGGGACTTGGCAGGGAACATAGAATTAAACTGGTTTATTACAGAAAGGGGAAGGGGAAAAAAAACAAAAAAAAAAAAACACACAGACCTTTTCCAAGACAATAGCATACACTACTTTTTAACAAACTTAACTGCAGATCCATACCTGCTTCTGTTTTGTAGATATTGTAAATATTGCCAAAGCAGACTTTCTTCTGAAAATGCTAGCTGCCTTTTGTATCTTTAAAAGGAGAAGTACGGGAATCCTGTTTTTTGCAGATTCCCCCACCCGCATCTGTCCCCCGCCGCCTCTGCACTGAGAACTGAGCGATCGAACACCACCGATGGCTCGGTTCTCTCACCTCCCTGAGCAGAGAGCTGTTGACTGTCAGTCAGCAGCTCTCCTGTTCTGCTCCTCCATGTTCGCTGTGGAGGGGCGGGGAGCAGCTGTCTCATCGGCTCGCTGAGAGGCTGAGACGACCATCAGTCCAGGCACCTGGCGGATCCAGACTTCCAAAGTCGGGATGAAGCAGTGCCTGGACTGATCTGTGTGACGTCAGAGAGTGGACTTCAGAAAACAGGTCGCACGCAGCAATCGGTGGTGCGACACACCGCATCTCCAATCTAGATAAAGAGCCTAGGACGTAGGCTCTTTACCACGTGATCAGCTGTGTCCAATCACAGCTGGTCACATGGTAACCCAGAAGTGCCGTTACACAGCTTTCCCCCATTGGTGCTGGCGTGGGTAGAGGAGAGCCAATCAACGGCTCTTCTGATGGGGAGGGGTCTGTGCTGATAATCAGTGCAATAATTATCAGTGCAGACCCATCAGCAATGCCCACCAGCTGAAAATTGGCCTGGGCAGGAAGGGGGGAGAAGTGTCCTGTATTGAAGTGAATAATGTGTGATTACACCCACAACAGTAAAATCAGTTTGTGTATGCCATAAAGCATGCTTGTTATACTCACTGTGGAACCTAAGAGTTTAATCTTGCAAATTGTGCAAAAAGGCTGTTTGATCCTGTCTTCTCTGATCCTCCACTTCTTCCAATGTCCCCAATCCATCTGATAGTACGGAGCTTTGGGGGCACTTTGCACATGCTCAGTTTGGGGTGTTGCTTTTATTTGGTTTTGTTTTTTAGGGAGGGTGCATGTGATCAGCACTGTCCCCGACAGAGGGTCAGGGGTCATGCAGCCTCATAGGACAGTCAGAGGAGAATGAAAACTCCTCCTACAAGCTTTAACCAGTGTTTGGCCAGACACTGATAAAAGCCACAAGACTGCTTGCTATATACTGCTGATGACAAAAAGGTATTTAGCAGTTTATATTTACAAAATTAAGTGCATTTCCATGTTCTGTGGGAGACCAGATATAGTGAATGCAAGCTCCTGTGTTTAGTAACACTTTAACTTGAATGCTTTATGAGCAAAAAAAAAAGCTAAGACAAGAATGCAAGATATGAAATAATAGTGAAGTCAGAGCTCCAGATCAGCAGACTTGATTTGACTTAGTTGGATTGATTTGTCAAATGCAAACAGGCTGTTCACTTTGTAAGGGAAGTTGCACTTTCTACAGGGGAATTTACCCCAGAGCTTAGTAAAGGTTGATAGGTCTCAATTTGCAAAGAATATACAATCACATGAAAGGAAAATAGATTTTTGGCAATCATTAATACTTGCACCTGATGTAATGACAAAACTGCACTTGCCTGTTTTTGTATAACTGACATATTCAATAGTCTTAATATACGGCAATCAAAGAAAACCTTGTTTTTACTATACTCACCACACCATAGTCCACTCCATTGGTAATAGTGTGCCGCCTATGCTCCCCTCTGGTGCGCTGGTGGCGGCACTGCTCCATCAAGCCTTGACCGCTGCCCTCGCTGTTGGATCTACACATATTCTTCACCTCTTCTGCTGCCAAGGGGGAAAAAAAATAAATAAATAAATAAAAAAAAAAAAACACACACAACATTATCAAACAACAGGCAGCTATTAAAAATACAGACAGCATCCAGGGGAAGAATGTTATTAAGAGAAACCACACCCTGAGGAAGCCACGTGACCACTGACGCAACATGTTGGGCGGAGCCAGTGACGTCACTTCCAGTTGATGTGACAACTGGAAGTATGGTGAGAAACTCAATTTTTGGTCTGGGACATACTGCTGCTCAATGTGTTTTTAACCACTTGCCGACCAGCCACAGTATATATTATTGCGGCAGTTTGGCTCTCCTGCGCAAACCAACGTACCCACACGTCGGTCTGTGCATGTTAAACTGCGGGCGTGCGGCCGCCGCAGGAGCGCGCCCACGTGTCCCGGGGACTCTGTCGGCTGGCAACCTGCGGTGGCGGTAAAGAGGCAGAATGGAGATCTGCCTGTGTAAACAAGGCGGATCTCCGTTCTGTCAGGGGACAACTGTGAGATCTGCTGTTCCCAGTGATCAGGAACAGCGATCTCTGTTGTCCCAGGCAGCCCAGCCCCCACACAGAACACAGTTAACCCCTTGCCTGCCAGTGTCATTTATACATTGACCAGTGAATTTTTTATAGCACTGATCAATGTAATAAGGTCACTGGTCCCCAAAAAGCGTCACAGTCCCAAAAAAAAAAAAAAAAAAAAAATGTTTTATAAATTATATATACACACATATGTTATCAGTCCATAAATCTATCCCCTATTTTGTAGATGCAATAACTTTTGCGCAAACCAATCAATATAAGCCTTTTTTACCAAAAATATGTAGCAGAATACATACACTGAAAAGAATACCGACCGATTTTTTTATATATTTTTTGGATATGTATTCTAGCAAAAAAGTTTTTTCCCCCAAAATTGTCGCTCATGTGACATTGTACACAAAACAAAATTTATGTCTTTTTTTCCCACAAATAGAGCTTTCTTTTGGTGTTATTTGATCACCTCTGCAGTTTTTATTTTTTGTGCTATAAAAAACAAAAAAAAAAACACAATATTTTTTAATTTTTGCTATAATATCTAAAAAAAACAATTTCTTCATCAGTTTAGGCCAATATGTATTCTTCTACATATTTTTGAAAATAAATAAAATTTGATCTCTATCTCTCTCCATCTATACACATCCACAACATTTATAAAGTCTACAAAATAGGGGATATATTTATGGCATTTGTATTTATTTTTTTACTAGTAATGGTGGTGATCAGTGATTTTTAGTGGGACTGCGACATTTCGGCGGACAGATCGGACACTTTTTTGGGACCATTGATATTTATACAGTGAACAGAACTAAAAATAGCCATCGATTACTGTATAAATGTCACTGGCAGGGAAGGGGTTAACACTAAGGGGCAATCAAGGGTTAAGTGTTCCCTAGGGAGGGGTTTCTAACTGTGGGGGGAGTGCACTGACTGGGAGTAGAGACACAGATCGCTGTTCCCGATTACTAGGAACAACAGATCTCTCTCTAGTTCCCTGACAAAAACGGGGATCTGTCCGTTTACATTGACAGATCCCCATTCTGGCTCTCCGAGGAGCAATCGCGGGTCGTCGGTGGACATCCTGGCCGGCAGCCATGCGCGCCCCCCTATAGCTCTTAAAAGCGGCCGCCGTACAGCTACGGCAATTCGTGCCAACCTGCGGCCGTAGAATGGCGGCTGGTCAGCAAGCAGTTAAATCAAGTCGATATTTAAATCATAATTTTTAAAGAGCAACTGTCATCTTTGTCCTGTAGCAGCTCCTCCTCTGACCCGCTGTTGACTCATTCACTTTAATGGGATGACTGGTGATGCGGCAGTGACACAATAAGGTGAGGGATGTGGCGACAGCGGGTGAGTGGATACCCGCTAACAGGCGCTGCCATGATGGATCTGAAATGACAGGTGCTCTTTAAACGTAAGGACTTATTCTTTCTGGTAGTTAGAATCTTTAATATTTGCAAACAAAAATGAAGGTTTCCCCATTTAGAATAATAAGCTGTCAGGTTAGTAAAAAACAGCGATATCAGAACTGAGTCAATCACACAGTTTGTAGTGTACATAGATGTGCAAAATCACGTGATAAAGGAATATTCCTGAACGTTGTTTAATCTCATGGTTACTGTGAAATTTCATGCAGTGCATGTTCTTAGGTTTGTAGAGCTTGGATTCATTGAATGTGTTTACTAACAATGTAAATATTGCAGACTATACAGCCTTGTGCTAAAGAACTAAGCTCCATTTCATGCTGAATAAACAAATTAATGTATCTTAAATATCTTTAGATAGATTTTTAGTCCAAAAGCATTTTATTAAAATAAATTTGATAAAAAAAAAAAAAAAAATGATTTAAATAAGAAAATAAAATTATTGATTTTTATCCACCCTGTAAAAGTTTAATATATGAGGGTGCATTTATATTACAAAATAAACATTTTTTAAACTGGTACTATGTGGTGCCCTATGAGAGCTCTCCCCCTTTTGAGATACAAGCTAAACAAAGACAGCAAGGATTGGTCTCTTGGGACCCTGCACATGAAGTGGCTGCTAAAGGTTGGAGTTGCATAAACAACATATGAAAGTGCAAATTGACCTAAAGTTTTAGGTCAGATACCAAGGTGTGCGGGCATTGCACTTACTATTGGATTGGCAATAAGGCCACTGGAGCATGTTTATTTCAAGCACTTTGGAAGAAATTATTTTTAGGTCACGGAACACTTACACTTCTATGATTTGGAAACTGGATGTGAGGTTTTGAGGACAATTAATAAAGCTGTCTAGTGGTATCCACGCCATACCATATGTAATTGGCATTTATATTATTTGGACTTTGGTTTGACATTATATATATATATATATATATATATAATAAAAATGTTGCTTCACATTTGATGGTTTATCACATGTTCAAATTTTATTTTCAATATGTATATTATTTAGTGAGAAATTAACAGGTACATTAGGGAATAGTCCCAACACCAGGAACATTTTTGGGTAATGAGGAACAGCACATCACCTATTAATATAGATATAAAACCACACCATGGAAATCACTGAGACTTCCAATTCAGAGCTGACTTTCATATAATCGGCATATAATGAGGCCAATATGGGGTACTTCTGAGAATACACACTAAAACATCTGCAGACAGTGTGCAGTAACTGTTAAGTTACCCTAATAGGTTCATTTTAAAGGGAAGCCGCCATGATGGAAGGAGAGACCCTACCATTGCAGATTTAAAGGTCTGGACTCCAGGGCTGTCATTCCCGTCCAGACTTTTCTACCTAGTGAGTCACCCAGACCAAGCTGTAGGAGGAAAGTTCTAACCCAGCGATTCCCAACATGCGACACTCCACGTTGCCTCCCACATGGACTTCAGTAGCCAACTGGATGACCCAAGCACTGGTCACATGGGACAGGAGATTCCTAACCCTGTGTAAGCTCTGACCAGAACAAATAGAGCTTACACAGGGTGTCCTTTGCTCACTGGACTGGGCAAAGGGATTAGCAGGGGAGTGATGGGAAGAATATGTAGAGCTGGGGAGGAGGGTCGTAAAGTGGACCTGTAGCTTTGCCCTACACAGGCAGAACACAAGTTCACCTTAATTGCAAGTTAAAGATCTAAGGCAGAATATTCACCATAGACAAGCATGTAAAAAGTCCAAAATGTGTTCTACTGATTCCATTCACTGACCAATAAAGCAATGAGGAAACCAAAAGGAAGAATTTCTGGCTGAAATTGGTATTCGCACCGCTGAGCTCTAAGGGATTCAGGGCACCTGCCCACCCTTGGAAATATCAGAAAACGCATGCTGGCACCTCGCTACCTTCATTATCCATCCACAACCAGCTTACATCCAGAAACAAGGCCAAGCACACTAATCCAGAGGTCTTCTTTAGGCTTCTTCTCACACAGGATAAAAGAGGGCTGTGCCGACACGCATGGAATCAATTATTCTATGCCTGTCGCCCCCCCCCCCCCCCCCCCCCCAACCACCACCACCACCACCATACTCCTGGAGCTCCTCAACTCCTCAGCTGAACTTCATTTCCTGTGGCCTCAGCAGACGTGAATTATTAAAAAGTCCCATCAATAATCTGTAGTATCAAAGTTCTCTGAGTAAACAAAGGAGATTCTTGTCCCCAAGCAATGCCCCTAGCCTGCTTCATATATAAAACCAAAACTGGTCTTTCCCAATAGTTTTACAAGAACATTTCAAGTGCTTTCTACATAACCGCACCCAACTATATCCTCAATGCTTCAATAACTGACACCAAGTTGGTTTTATGTGCTTTGAACAGTTTATTATGCCTTTTGATTTTTTTTTTTTTTTATGTCCTTTTCAGCATGTGTGGGGCCCATCATTTATTGCTCCTCCATTTAAAACATAACTATACAGTGGCCCAGTTCACACCACATGCAGTCCAGTGTGTCTGCATCAAAAATGCATGAAAAGTAGGTTATTTGGTTTTCAATGGCATAGTTCACGCCAGTGCTTGCAGTTCCGGAAAAAAAAAAAAAAAAAAAAAAAAAAAAAAAAAAAGAAGTAGAACATGCTGCATTTTTTCTACACTGGACTGTACTGTAACGCTGTAAAAACGCACTGGAACACACATGTGCTTATTTAGGGCCAGTTCACACCACAAAAATGCACGCATACGTTCCGGATCAGTTTTTGTTTACAGTTTACACCACATGCAGTTCCAGTGCATTTTTTGAAACAATTTGCTAGGTTACAGTACTGTGCAGAAAAAAAATGCAGCACGCTCTTTTTTTTTTTGCACTGCAAACTAACTGCACTGGTGTGAACTGGAGCCATTGGAATACATGGAAAACACTGCGTGCATTTTTTAGTGCAGAAAAAAAAAGGCGCACGGAACTGCATCTGGTGTGAACTAGCACTGAAGGATAAGAAGAAAAAAAAAAAAAAAAAAAAAAAAACGCACCGAAAACAGAAAAGCATCTGGAACACATCCGGACTGCGTTTCTATGGTGTGTGAACTGGCCCTGTATGTTATTTAGTTTACTAAAGCAATTGTACCATAAATAATTGCCATGTTAATGTTTTCATAAACTATTCCTTTTTTTTTTTTCCCCCTCTTTTCAATTTAACAAAGCACAGGCTTAATTTAACCACTTGCTCCCCAAGCCTATTCTGAGAAGTCTCACATAGGTGTAAAAATCATTTTTTTTTTTAATTAGAAAATTACTTAGAACCCCCCAAAAAAGGATATATTTTTAAGCCCTATGGAATAAATGGTGGGTGTTGCAATTTTTTATGTCACACAATGTCTGCTCAGCGTTTTTTGGGAAAAAATACACTTTAGTGTACTTTAATCCACAAAAAACACCATACCCAATTGTTTGGTAAAATATAAA